>NW_027189196.1:334294-446862 GCF_040958095.1 Procambarus clarkii
ATGTCGAATTTTACGAGATAGGAGTAGAGCTGTTTGTAGATAATTTTTTCAAATATTTTTGATAGTATGGGTAGGTTCGATGTTGGTCTATAGTTGTTTATGTCTGACGGATTACCTCCTTTATGAACTGGCGTTACTCTTGCTTTTTTAAGGATATCAGGGATGGTATGACACTCAAGGGATTTGTTGAACAGCAGAGCTATAGGTGGCCCAAGGGCATGGGAGGCGCTCTTGTATACAATTAATGGTATTTCACTGATGTTCCCAGCTTTGGTTTTTAGTGACTGTATGATGGACACAACATCTGTCGGGCTGACTGGTGAGAGGAGAAGAGAGTTTGGATAGCTGCCTGAGAGATATGTGTTGATATGTGTCTGAGTCTGTGGGATTTTACTTGCAAGGTTAGCACCAACCGATGAAAAGAAGCTATTAAATTCATTCGCCATTTCTAAGTCAGATGACGGTGTAAGACCATCCTTAGAGAGTGTTATCTGGTTGTGGGAGTGTTGTTTAGTTCCCAGGATGTTAGAGATGGTATTCCATGTGCTTTTCATGTTGCCTTTTGCTTCTCTGAATCTAGTCTCATAATATGAAAGTTTTGCTTTTCTTATGATACTGGTAAGCACTGACGAGTACCTTTTAACTACTTCCTTTGAAACTAGGCCACTCCTAAATTTCTTTTCATATTCATGTTTTTTGTTGATTGATTTAATTATGCCGCTTGTGAGCCACGGGTTATTTTTTCTTTTATCAGTTACTTGTTTGGTAAGGAGGGGACAGTGAGTGTTGTAGAGGCTTAGAGTTTTGGAGAGAAAGAGGTTAGTTAATGAGTTTATATCCTGTGAATTATTAAATTGAGATTCCCAGTTAATATTGTGAAGTGCAATAGAGAGATTGCCTAAAGCTGATTCACTATGTAGCCTGAATGAAAGTTTCTTGGTTTCTGGTGGTGATGTGTCAATGTTTGCTATGAGGAAGGTAGGATAGTGGTCAGTTGTTCTGTCATAGATTACCCCAGATGTAAGGGGAGCTGTTATATTAGTCCATAGGTGATCCAGGGTAGTGGCAGATGTTTGAGTGACTCGGCATAGACGTATAAGCTCAGACATATAAGCACAGACGTTGCGGTGTTCAGAGTGGGGACAGTGTTTCCACAGACCCTTGCCCACAGTTCCTAGAAACCAGGACAATTTAGCAATCATGTGTCCATTTTGAACAAATCATTTACAATTTTCTTGAACGTTTGTTAAAGAATTGTATTTGAATTTACGTATCATTTCGCATAGTAACGGAGGGTGTGCAGATAATTTTGTTGACAGTTTACATTTGGTCAGGTTTACATTAAGGTTGCTGCAAATGTTGAATTTTCGGAGGACAAGACGGCTGCAGAAATCCTTAAAATTTGTGGAGGAATAACGATCAACTGCCGTATGCCAGTTAAGTGTTAAAGGAGATGGCAATTGTTTATTCAATGCCATCTCACTTGTTGTGTGTGGGGACGAGACGAGATCAGGAGAAATTAGAGCAAGAACAACTATTGCGATTGTAGACCAATGGGACTGGTATATAGCACAGCCTGATAACACGGATTTAAACCTAGTATCTCCCGATTTCAAGGAAGTTTGTCTCCATTCTGCCTTGCCTGGAAAAGATTCATCAGTTATGACAATGCATGCAGCAAGTTCTGTTGTAAACAGAGAAATAATATCTGTATATCCGTCTGCCAACGGTTTCCTTGACAACTGTATACCTATTCTCAATACAAATGTTAATCTTCTTGTTTGAGGAGCTGTTCACTTGAGACAGTTAAGCAAGTCCCAGCTGTGTCTGAGTACAAGTGACAGGATGAACAACCCAGCGGGTTTTCTTCCTATTGGGGAGTGTTGTACATTCTGCTATGGCGGTGTGTCCACTCACAAGATGAGTGGCGCTGCCCAATACTGTCACTATGGCGGTGTGTCCACTCACAAGATGAGTGGCGCTGCCCAATACTGTCACTATGGCGGTGTGTCCACTCACAAGATGAGTGGCGCTGCCCAATACTGTCACTATGGCGGTGTGTCCACTCACAAGATGAGTGGCGCTGCCCAATACTGTCACTATGGCGGTGTGTCCACTCACAAGATGAGTGGCGCTGCCCAATACTGTCACTATGGCGGTGTGTCCACTCACAAGATGAGTGGCGCTGCCCAATACTGTCACTATGGCGGTGTGTCCACTCACAAGATGAGTGGCGCTGCCCAATACTGTCACTATGGCGGTGTGTCCACTCACAAGATGAGTGGCGCTGCCCAATAAACTCGCCCCTCGGGGCAAAATTTAAATTTTTTTTTTAAATTTATGCCTCGGCGTGAAGTGAAGCAGGCTCCCATTTATATTATGTGGAGCGACAATCTCAAGTAAGGGGATAAAACATGGACACTTAACCATTTTGTTCCATTAATGTCCTTGCCTCCACTGGGTCACATATCCATAGACAGTACCCAAAGCACTATGACATCCACATCTCTGAGTTTGTGTCGATCACTATTAATTATCTGTACCACCCATGTACACATCAACTCAAATCGAAAAGGATTTTACTCATTTTGTGTCCAAAATACAGTATGACTTTAAGGAGACACACTATTTTAAAAAAGCTTTTTAAAGAAGTAATTATCAAAGAAGACACCATGAAAGGAAGGCTATGTAGCACCATCAAATAAAGGTATTATTGAAACTTTATAGGAAAACGTTAAATCCTAAATATATCTCTACTCCTATACTTGAAATATTGTATACTTTTCTCTCTCCATCGTACTTCTGCACCTGCTGGCAAGTGGTGCGGTGCGATGTGCAGGTGGTGTTCATTACTAGGTGAGCTGGCAGGTGGTGTTCATTACTAGGTGAGCTGGCAGGTGGTGTTCATTACTAGGTGAGCTGGCAGGTGGTGTTCATTACTAGGTGAGCTGGCAGGTGGTGTTCATTACTAGGTGAGCTGGCAGGTGGTGTTCACCAAGCAGTAATTAGCTACCTGGGAGCTAGTTATTAACTGTTGTGGGAATGTATATCCTGAGGCACTGTATACAATGTTCACAACAGAACAATGTATAATCATTTCATGGCATACAGCACATTGAGAAAGAATGAAGTTAAAACCAAACATTTTGTTTTTAATACACTTACACATTTATTGGGTCTTTCCTTCACCTTCATTCAAGCACAAGGGTATTACAGTAATATTTTATTTTTTTATGCACAATATTTTTATTAATATTATTAGTTTTTTAATTTTTTATTATTATTAGTATTTTTGTTAACAGGAGGAGTGAGGGGGGGGGGGTAATGGTTCACATGTCCACATTCCAATGCCCGCTTCCCAGGGCTGCGGGTGCTAGGGTGTACAATAAACCAAGCACCTCCGGCGGCAGCTTGTCGAAAGCGGAAGTATAGCATAGGCCGTTTGTCATGATAATTAGTGATAGCTCTTATTTTGATAATGGGTCCGTAATCCAGTTAAGCCTTTATTCTTAATTTATAATACAATGCTGGTAAAATACGCTTTTGATGATGAGTATGGAGTACAAATGAACTTATTGTGTACCCCTATACTCACAGGATGAGTATAGGGTACACAATGAACTACCACTCACACGATGGGTATGGGTTGCACAAGAAACTATCGCACAGAGGATGAATATAGAGAGCAAAGTAAATAAAGATTCACACGATGAGAAAGGGTTGCACAATGACCTATATGACTCACAGGATGAGTATAGGGTACACAATAAACTACCACTCACATGTTTTACTCACCTAGTTGTGTTTGCGGGGGTTGAGCTCTGGCTCTTTGGTCCCGCCTCTCAACTGTCAATCAACTGGTGTACAGATTCCTGAGCCTATTGGGCTCTATCACATCTACATTTAAAACTGTGTATGGAGTCAGCCTCCACCACGACACTACTTTTGTCGTGGTGTCGCATTTCATTTGTTAACTACCCTGACACTGAAAAAATTCTTTCTAACGTCTCTGTGGCTCATCTGGGTACTAAGTTTCCACCTGTGTCCCCTTGTTGGTGTTCCACCCGTGCTAAAGAGTTTGTCTTTCTCCACCCTGTCAATTCCCCTGAGAATTTTGTAGGTGGTTATCATGTCTCTGCTTACTCTTCTGTTTTCCAGGGTTGAGACGTTCAGCTCCCTTAGCCTTTCCTTGTTGCTCATTCCTCTCAGTTCCGGGACCAGTCTGGTGGCATACCTCTGAATCTTCTCTAACTTCGTCTTGTGTTTAACTAGGTATGGACTCCAGGCTGGAGCTGCAAACTCCAGGATTGGTCTTACATAAATGGTATATGTGAGATTTTTTTCTACGCCTACCTCCCTTAGGAGGTGGATTACAAGTTTAAGGGCTGCTCACGGCAGTTAAGCATGAGTCCAATAGAAAAAGGAAAAGCGGGAGCAAACCGCCAGGCCTCCACCACCAGGGGTGAAAACCTGTCCACAATAGGCCGCTGGCTCCTCCTAGTTAAACAGGACGTTAAAACTAATAAAGGGTAACCGACGGGTTCTCACAATCAAATATTTTTATTTGATGTGGCGCTATGAATTGGAATTCGAATTCCCAAGAACAGCCGTCATATCAAGATCACATCAACATTTAATCGTAATATGCAGAAACATGGGTGGAAAAGAATGGTTGAAGGGTTGACATCAAAGACCGTTTTGTATAACAACAATTTATTAATAACAAGAGACTAACGACCACATTACCGAGTTTACGTTACATTAATGTCCATCCAGTGGCACGATAACAAACAGCTAAATAGCAACCCTTGCTGTGAGGCTGCATATTGAACTAACCTGAACACAGGTGTGCCCACTGATGACGCAATATTGCAAATAAAAAAAAAATATCACAGACTAAGTTACACCACAGCGAATGGTTACGTTATTGTCCATCCAGTGGCATTTGCAACACAGCTATTCAACAGCCCCTCGAGAAATGACAGCAGGCTCCATCCTGCTGACACTTCGGGCTGACAAGTGAACTAACTGAACAAATGAAGGATATCCACTGAAGACACAAACATGTAATCAATAGTGTCTCGGTTTCCCTGACAGCTACTATAATCACAAGCTTAGGGGTCCTCCCGCCCCCCAGGAGAGACCCCCGTAACTAGGCGGGTAGTCCAACAGTGACTCCCCCTATCACAACCCAGTGTGAACACTCTTTGCAACTCCCTACAAGAAGTTGCCCTGTAAACAGTAACAAAGACAGGCAAGGCGGGATTCTGGGACACAGCTCCACAAATCCCTAGATTACTCTACTCTCGTCACCAGACGACAACCAAAAGAAATTGCCTTAAGTGATTAATTACGTTAATTGACTGATTGCAGCAGTCAGCAACAAAGTACTACGGTACTACTGGGGGTGGAGGCCTGGTAGAAGACCGGGCCACGGGGACACTAAAGCCCCGAAATCATCTCAAGATATCCTCAAGATAATCACAAACAATTGTCTCACACTAGACAACAACATGATGATACTCTACGTTAATCATTAACACTTGTCTCTCTTGTTAACAATAACTCAAACTTATATTACATCACACTTGACTCCTTGCAAGTATACAGTGAGTAATTCTTAATTAAGGTCAAACGGACCACTAATTACATCCCCATTGAGTTACGTTAACTAAGCCTACCCTAACTTGGTAGCTTCTCAACAGTCTGTGTCAAAAAATTACTAGTGAGTGTTAATTACCCTAATTAACTCCGAGCAATTATTTAACTGTCACCAGGACCGATAATTAATCATCCATAAATACGTCTCACTCCGCACTGCCTAAGCAGGTCTCATCAAACACTGTGAATTCATGGGAAAGGAGTTAATTACCCCTAATTAACATGAGTGCAATTAATCCACTGTCCTCAGACAGGATATGATAAATATAACGATTTATGCTAGCTCCATGACCTCGCTTTACCGAGTCATCTGAGCCCTCCAGACATTAATTACTCCACTAATTGTCATGAGCCACTAATTGCTATACCGCCAAAAGGTAATTAGTCCCGAGCAAATTCCGTTAACACAAATACTGACAGATCCCCTCCCACTACGTGAATTCATGATGGGAAGGCTAATTACATAATTAGCTAGAGTGGTCAATTAGTTGTCACACGGACAATTAATTGCTCCCGAGACGTATCTCACTCAAGCTCAACGCTGTTCTCTCATAACAGCCCTCACTCACTCAACAATAAGTGTGCACCCCTTACTAATTAACTCACTGAATCCTTAAGTCCTCAACACAACTTAAAGAAACAAAGTAACCCCAGTGTTACATAGGTCACACTACAATGGCATGCAACAACACAAATGCACTGCCCACATACAGTTGCGGCTACTGCAACTCGTTAATTACTGTGCCCACACAATAATGACACACGGTTATGCAACACACAAGAGTATACCAATATTACTGCCCCCCTTATCTTGCAACCGTTGCAAAGGACTACTGTGAGCACACACTTACCTCAGCAAGGCAATCAACCAATCAACTGCCTGCTCTCATTAAGTACTGTGAATTCCCCTGAATAATCCTAGAGGTCCCTTAAACCCTCAACACAGCTACCAGGGCAGCAATATCGTATAAACTGATAACAACACTGCACAAACCTGCAACATAATGATGCCATCAGCATACCCCACATGCTAATGACATCATTAGGCAATCAGTCAGCAATCACATCTACTGACTCACCACACAACACAGTACATAAAACATGCAAATGAACACATAGAAATGGCATTCACATAATCAATGAAAATTATATCATCAGGTAAATGTAACTCTAACTACACAGACCTCAGGGTACCCACTGACATCCCTGCAACATAATGATTATAATTATTCATGCTGGTACTCCATCGCACTAATCCAGTCTGACCGATTATATAGAATCGACAACTGGATCATTTATATGGTAAATCTCAACACTGACCGGTTACATACGCGAGTCAGTCTACACACTTATATACATTATAATACTACAGTGTGGTCCCGTGTACAACATCCATCTCCAGGTACCGTCCTACCAGTCACCTGGACGTGCTACAGACAGCTGTCACTCAGCTGCTTCCCTAGCCTGGCAGGGCTATGAGACAACTCTTACCGGGAATTTCCACCGGTCCTCAATACACTGTACACAATGATAATTGTACTCACGTCGACATCTCCTCATCAATCCTTTCCCTGGTCACTACCTCTCTGGCTGTAAACACCTAGCTCGCTCCTCGTGCAAGGTGTGGCCCTAGAATGTCCAGGGAAGGTGGCCTAACCACGTGGCCCTAAGGAGTGGCCACGGGTAGCGCATGACGTCATAGCACCCCACCCGGCTGAGCTGGTGCGCGGGGGTGGGGTGGAGGTTTGGCCGCGCAGGGGACCTGGGTGGGTGGCCCCCCCCCCCCCCCCCCAGGCTGCTGGCCAAAGTGGGCGGCGCGGGTGGCCCCGCGGGTGGCCCCCGACTGGCTAGTTGGCGCCCACTAGCATACACATGTGTTTGGGGAGATCACTTCACACCCCATCCTCAGCATGCTCACTCGTACACTCGGGTGACAATGGCCGGTGGCGTCACCACACTGACGCCGCCTGGCGGAATTCAAAGTCCAACCCGTAATCAAGCCTGTAATCTCACCACAATTACACTGCCCTGATTCCACCAATTGTCCAACAACACTAGACAGGTTATTTGAACCACCTGTTACACCATGAGGCTCTGCCAGCTGCCTCATGGGTGCCCACTGTCTCTGAGTCCATTTTACTGGTCCTTCCGTACCTCATCGGCCCCAAATTTCACGAAAATTGAGCCAAGACACAACCCGGGATGGCAGGAGTGCCATCCCTGCTGGACAACACGGTAACGTCCGCGATTAATGGGGGTGGAGGGGGAAGACTCCCCCCTCCACCCAACTACGTCCTCCTCCACCTGCTACTCCGCTCAAACTGACGATTTCGCGGGCTAGGGAAACTCAAAATGCCCATACCTCTTCCCCTACTTTGTCTTGACCAATCAGCAGGAAGCCGGCACACCACCATGGTGCCGCCTCCAATAACAGCTGTTCGCGCCAAAATCCGCTCGGAGGAGCGGTGCCTAACCCAATCACAGGCCTCACTCACCCTCAGGCGTCCCGTGACGTCACAAGGAGGGGGAGGCCTAAAGACAGTGGCGCACTGTCTCACATGGTTGGGGGGGGGGGGTAACGTTCACCCCTCTGTCCCTCCCCCCTGTAAAACCGTTGCGAGAGTCAAGTACCTCCCTACACCACTTTACTCTCACCTCACATCCTACTTCACAGAAACAGGAAAATTTCTGTAATTCTCTCTACAGAGCAATCACAGGCCTCTAACCAGTCCCAAACGACAGTCCTTAACATAAGCTTTCATTCAACACCCCACAAGTATATGTTAGTTTGAAAGCTTCAGTTTCTAGAGTCCCTAGAGCGACTAGCCTAATCTAGAAACTAGGAAAACTAGCTGAGGGAATCTTCATTCCCTCACAATAAGATTCCTTACATTGTCTGAGAATAAAGCTATGTTGGTATTAGGAAATCTATAGAAGGCACCGATAGTCAGGGAGGATTTAAGGGATTTACTGGAGAACTTGGCAAAGGTATATTCACAATAGTCGTCTCTATCACTAATAACACTATTGCAAATGAAGGTATCTTTGTAATATATTGCAGTGCCACCACCTTTTTTATTAGGCCTGCAGTTATGAATGGCTTTATAACCAGCTAAATTGTAGAGTTGGGTATAGTCATTACTTAGCCAAGTTTCCGTTAAAATGATAAATGATAATTTAGTACCTAGTGCTGTAAGTAGTGCATTTATATCATCAAAATGTTTACCAAGTGACCTAACATTTTGGTTGTAAACTGATAAGCAGGTGCTATTTAGGAGTTTGTTTTTTGCAAGATTTGCTGTGTAATACCTGCAATAATGATGATCAATGTGCTGATTTGTGTGGATATGAGACAGAAGATTTCGATCAGGATCAATATCAGTTAACACATAGATAAAATAATGTCACGATACAATAAGATAAGCAATTACAGGAACAGTTAAATACTAAATCTGCTGTAAAATAGAAAGTAATTATAGCAAAACACAACAATACTATTGTATTAATATAACAATACAATAAGAGCTTACAAAGTATTAAGTCTACTAAAATTAGAGAATAATTATAGCGAAACACAACAATAAATGCAAGCAAACAAAAGAATTGAAACAATTAGAGGTAGAATAAAGGTCACTAGATAGCCATGGAGGATACACAAGTATGGTGGAGAGAACAAAAAATCAGTAGAGACTGTCAAGATGAATAACAAATGATAATTGTAAAGTAAAATAATCTTAAAGATAATAAATTTTATTTAGCTTAGTTTTTAACCTATAATTAGTATGAACTTAATTAAGAGAACAAAATGAGATCAATAATTGATATCAATAAATGACATAAATCAATACAATTAAATTTAAAATTTAAAAAGAATAGGGTAAAATTAGATTTAAGAGTAAAATTTTACAATGATACTGAGGTAGATGCTTGCATAAGTGCATGGAGACTTGACGGATTATTTAGGAAATTATATGAATAAGAGAACATTAGGTAAATGGTAAGGCAGAGACAGCACCTTGGACAAAGTCAGATTAAGTTAGGTTAGGCTCAGGCACTGGAAGAGTTATTTTAAGTACTGGCATTGGTCGGGTTCAGGTTTTCAGATATACCACAATCTCTAAAGATGGCCAGTAGTTGTTGGTCACACTTTATTTCATATCTTTTTCCTGCACTTTCCTTCTTTGCAATAATCGTTCCATTCCTAGTGTAGCACTGCTTGATAAGACCTTAATAAATTAAGGTCCCCCCATCCTGGCTCTTTTTTTCTCCCCGATCAGAAATTTGCCTGTTTCAGAGTCAAGAGTAGTGAGGCTGTCCTGACTGTGGGTTCAGTCTACAGAATTCCTAACACTGATGTGACAGAATTTAACTCTAACCTTAGAAATCTAATACTAGAGAACAGTTTTTTTTAGTTTAGTTCATTTATTATGCACCCCATATCCATTTTGTGGGCGGTAGTGGAAAGGGTTACAGAGGAACATAATGGGCTCAGGGACTGAACACCACAATTCATTATCTAAGCAAGTTACAATATTGATGAGCTAGTTATAAAATTCAGTATAAGTCGTCACATCAACAATGGGTTCGAGATCGATCACAAGTACAGTTTCTAAATTAAGCAACTGACATGTGGAGCAGACTGAACAAAAACCATCTAATTATTTCTGGGGACTTTAACATTGACCTTTGCGAGCCTGAACACCCTACTGCTGCTAGTTTCCTCAACTGTATAAATTCCTGCTTCCTCATACCCTTAATCACTAGACCTACTAGAATCACGGATAGTACTGCCACGGCTCTTGATCACATCTGGACCAACATAACCTCTCCGCTTTCTTCAGGTATAATCACCGATAGCACTACAGACCATTACCTCACATTTCTCCTAACCAACATTCACAAACCACCTCTAGATACAAGAAAGATAAGCTTTAAGCTGCACAATGAAACTTCTATAGGCAATATTATAGCTGCTGCCGCTAATATCAACAGGGAGTCCGAATTAGGTACCATAGGGGACATCAACCTAGCAGTGTAATCATTTCTTCAAAAAACTCTCAGCCTTTATAACACCCACTGTCCTATGCTAACTAAACAAGTCACAACTAAAAGGCTAAACAATCCTTGGCTTAAAAAGGGGATACTTAAATCTATTAATAAAAAACATGAACTTGAGAAGAATTATAGGTTAGGATTCGTCTCCAAAGAACTTTCAAAGAATTACTCATCATTACTATCTAAAATAATTAGAAGAGCCAAAATTAAATACTACGAAGATAAATTTACTCAAACAAAGGACAACATCAAGAAAACATGGAGCACAATTTCACAAACATTGGGATCAAAGAAGATTTTAAATAACAAACCAATAATCCTGTCAAATAACGATGGTCTGCTTTCAGCCTCTGACACTGCTATTGAATTAATTAGGTTCTTCTCATCCATTGGGTCATCCCTTGCTAATGATATTCCATCTTCTAGTACTAATGTTCAGGACTATCTTACAGGTAACTATCCACAGTCTCTGTACCTAATGCCCACTAATTCCACTAATGTAAATGAGGTAATCCTTTCCTTTAAGAACAAGTCTAGTGCCCTTGTGGAGATACCAACTCTAATCTACAAAAAAGCCTCCAGATCTTTAGCCCCTGCTATTGCATTGCTCTACAACCAGTTACTTGAACTCCAAACTTTTCCAGATATTCTAAAAAAGCGAGAGTAACCCCAGTCCATAAATGTGGTGATCTCACTGATGTCAACAACTTCAGACCTATATAAATTCTGCCAAATTTGTCAAAAATATTTGAAAAACTAATCTACAAGCAGCTTTACTCTTATCTAGCCAAACACAATATAATAAGCTCTTGTCAATATGGCTTCAGACCCCAAAAATGCACTAACGATGCACTTATTAGTATGATTAATTTGATTCATGCAGCTCTTGATAGAAATGAGTTCCCTGTTGGGATATTTGTGGACCTGCGTAAGGCTTTTGACACAGTCAACCACCAAAACCTTCTTCTTAAATTACATCATTATGGAGTCAGAGGTGCAATACCTCAAATCTTACCTTACTCTCAGGCTCCAGTAAGTTTCTGTGAATAATTCCATTTCTCTGACACAACCTATAATCATCGGGGTTCTACAGGGCAGCATACTTGGCTCTCTCCTCTTTCTTATATATATTAATGACCTTCCAAATGCCTCTCAACACCTCAAACCAATCTTATTTGCTGATGACAACTTTCATCTTCTCCAGTCCTGACACTCTTTCTCTAAATGTCACCGTGAATACTGAACTAAATAAAGTCCATCTTTGGCTAACTGCTAACAAACTCATCCTTAACATTGACAAAACTTTTTATATTTTGTTTGGTAATAAATCCTCAAATGAAATTAATTTAAGAATAAACAATATACACATCAGTAGTAAAGTTGATGGTAAATTCCTTGGTGTCCTCACCAATAACAAGCTGAATTTCCAGGGACACATTCTAAATATAGCAAAACAAAGTTTCTAACACTGTTGGCGTTCTTTCTAAGATCAGATATTATGTACCTCGCCCTGCCCTGGTGACGCTCCATTACTCTCTCATCTATCTTTATCTCAACTATGGTATTTGTGCTTGGGGTTCTACTACCCAAAAACATTTACGTCCTCTAATTACCCAACTCAAAGCTGCTGTTAGGACAATATCTAACTCTGGCCCCAGACAGCACTCAGTACCCTTACTTAAATCTCTGAATATGTTAGATATTAAGTCACTGCACATCCTCTCTTGTGTACTCTATATATTTAAAACTCTGAATTGTAATGTCAAACCTGACCTTCAACGCTTCCTAGAAGGTTGTAACAGAACTCATGAGCACCACACCAGAAACAAATACCTATTTGATATTCCAAGAGTTAGACTTAATCAAACTAGAAATGCTCTACAAATCAAGGGACCCAGAATGTGGAATGACCTTCCCAGTCATGTCAAAGATTGTACCTCTCTCAACCAGTTTAAGATGAAAACTAAGTACTACCTAATTAACTCCATGTAACCTACCTTACCCCTATAATGTCAACCCATGTCTTACTATTTAAAAAAAAGAAAATGCTGTTTGTTGACCAACTTGTATATTGGCTATTTTCTACTATGTTCCCCCCATTTTTTATCCTTAATTATTATTTTTTTTTCATTCAACACAATTTATACTTTAAGCTCAATTACTATTAAGTTTTAGTCTGTTTTTCCCCCACCTCTCCTTGCCCGAAACGCTATGCGTACTAATGGCTTTAGGTATTGTATGTACTACCTCCATCTTTAAATCTAACAGAATGTTTGTACTGTAACTCTGCATCTATGTATGTACTGTTCCTAAATATATTATTATTATTATTTATTATTATTAACATTCTTTCTCCCAGGACGAACAAGACCAGCAAAAGCTGCTTGACTCTATTGTTGTGTCATTTCCATCCATTCCTGTGGAAAGTGAAGGTGAGAAGTGTATTGATATAGTACATGCTCTCATTAAAGACGAACTGCGTTATAATCTCAATAAAACAGACATTATTGCTGCCTACAGAGTAGGCAAAAAGAATCCCTCAGGACAAAACCAGAGAAAAATTCGCCTCAAGCTAGCTACCATGTCCATAAAATCTGAGCTTGTCCAGTCAGCAGTATCCTCACGTAAGGGGATTTACATCAATGAATGCTTGACCAGAAAAAGACAGGGACTCCTCGTCCGCCTGCGTCAAATCCGGAAAAATAACCAGAGTGTGATCCCTCAGTGCTTCGTGAAAGTTTGTATGATAAAAGTGAGAAAGGTTTCCTCGGGTAAAATGTTTACAATCTCAAATATGGATACCTTCGAAACATTTCTCAACCAGTGTGGTTTGACTGACCCGGCTGACCCTATCAGTTAGTCAAGCCAGACTGACCTGACATAACCCTTTCACTTGTGCCTCTTCTAATTTAATCCCCTTGTTACCAAGTGCAGGCTAGGTAACCTGTACTTCATTGTTACGTAGGTTGCCTAGCCTCCCCATACTCCCTTGCTCCATTGTACCTTGGCGTTGTCTGTGTTCTCTAATGTAAACCATTACTTTCAGTGTACCTGTGGACCTCAAAGTAATCTATCTCATTTTGTTATAGTGTAACTTTAGAAATTTACTATAGTGTAATTTCTTTAGTATAGTATACTTTACTTTAGGTTGTGAGATTTTTTTCTACGCCTACCGCCCTTAGGAGGTGGACTACAAGTTTAAAGTCTGCTCACGGCAGTTAAGCATGAGTCCAATAGAAAAAGGAAAAGCGGGAGCAAACCGCCAGGCCTCCACCACCAGGGGTGAAAACCTGTCCACAATAGGCCGCTGGCTCCTCCTAGTTAAACAGGACGTTAAAACTAATAAAGTGTAACCGACGGGTTCTCACAATCAAATATTTATATTTGATGTGGCGCTATGAATTGGAATTCGAATTCCCAAGAACAGCCGTCATATCAAGATCACATCAACATTTAATCGTAATAAGCAGAAATATGGTGGAATAATATGGTTGAAGGGTTGACATCAAAGACCGTTTTCTATAACATAACAATTTATTAATAACAAGAGACTAACTACTACATTACCGAGTTTACGTTACGTTAATGTCCATCCAGTGGCACGATAACAAACAGCTAAATAGCAACCCTTGCTGTGAGGCTGCATACTGAACTAACCTGAACACAGGTGTGCCCACTGATGACGCAATATTGCAAATCAAAGAAAAATATCACAGACTAAGTTACACCACAGCGAATGGTTACGTTATTGTCCATCAAGTGGCATTTGCAACACAGCTATTCAACAGCCCCTCGAGAAGTGACAGCAGGCTCCATCTTGCTGACACTTCGGGCTGACAACATGAACTAACTGAACAAATGAAGGATATCCACTGAAGACACAAGCATGTAATCAATAGTGTCTCGGTTTCCCTGACAGCTACTATAATCACAAGCTTAGGGGTCCTCCCGCCCCCCAGGAGAGACCCACGTAACTAGGCGGGTAGTCCAACAGTGACTCCCCCTATCACAACCCAGTGTGAACACTCTTTGCAACTCCCTACAAGAAGTTGCCCTGTAAACAGTAACAAAGACAGGCAAGGCGGGATTCTGGGACACAGCTCCACAAATCCCTAGATTACTCTACTCTCGTCACCAGACGACAACCAAAAGAAATTGCCTTAAGTGATTAATTACGTTAATTGACTGATTGCAGCAGTCAGCAACAAAGTACTACGGTACTACTGGGGGTGGAGGCCTGGTAGAAGACCGGGCCACAGGGACACTAAAGCCCCGAAATCATCTCAAGATATCCTCAAGATAATCACAAACAATTGTCTCACACTAGACAACAACATGATGATACTCTACGTTAATCATTAACACTTGTCTCTCTTGTTCACAATAACTCAAACTTATATTACATCACACTTGACTCCTTGCAAGTATTCAGTGAGTAATTCTTAATTAAGGTCAAACGGACCACTAATTACATCCCCATTGAGTTACGTTAACTAAGCCTACCCTAACTTGGTAGCTTCTCAACAGTCTGTGTCAAAAAATTACTAGTGAGTGTTAATTACCCTAATTAACTCTGAGCAATTAATTAACTGTCACCAGGACCGATAATTAATCATCCATAAATACGTCTCACTCCGCACTGCCTAAGCAGGTCTCATCAAACACTGTGAATTCACGGGAAAGGAGTTAATTACCCCTAATTAACAAGAGTGCCATTAATCCACTGTCCTCAGACAGGATATGATTAATACAACGATTTATGCTAGCTCCATGACCTCGCTTTACCGAGTCATCTGAGCCCTCCAGACGTTAATTACTCCACTAATTAACATGAGCCACTAATTGCTATACCCCAGAAAGGTAATTAATCTCGAGCAAATTACGTTAACACAAATACTGACAGACTCTGACAGATCCTCTCCCACTACGTGAATTCATGATGAGAAGGCTAATTACATAATTAGCTAGAGTGGTCAATTAGTTGTCACACGGACAATTAATTGCTCCCGAGACGTATCTCACTCAAGCTCAACGCTGTTCTCTCATAACAGCCCTCACTCACTCCACAATAAGTGTGCATCCCTTATCCAGTTAAGTCCCTAATTATTAACTCACTGAATCCTTAAGTCCTCAACACAACTTAGAGAAACAAAGTAACCCCAGTGTTACATTGGTCACACTACAATGGCATGCAACAACACAAATGCACTGCCCACATACGGTTGCGGCTACTGCAACTCGTTAATTACTGTGCCCACACAATAATGACACACGGTTATGCAACACACAAGAGTATACCAATATTACTGCCCCCCTTATCCTGCAACCGTTGCAAAGGACTACTGTGAACACACACTTACCTCAGCAAGGCAATTAACCAAACAATTGCCTGCTCTCATTAAGTACTGTGAATTCCCCTGAATAATCCTAGAGGTCCCTTAAACCCTCAACACAGCTCCCAGGGCAGCAATATCGTATAAACTGATAACAACACTGCACAAACCTGCAACATAATGATGCCGTCAGCATACCCCACATGCTAATGACATCATTAGGCAATCAGTCAGCAATCACATTTACTGACTCACCACACAGCACCGTACATAAAACATGCAAATGAACACATAGAAATGGCATTCACATAATCAATGAAAATTATATCATCAGGTAAATGTATCTCTAACTACACAGAGCTCAGGGAACCCACTGACATCCCTGCAACATAATGATTATAATTATTCATGCTGGTACTCCATCGCACTAATCCAGTCTGACCGATTATATAGAATCGAGAACTGGATCATTTATATGGTAAATCTCTACACTGAACGGTACATACTCGAGTCAGTCTACACACTTATATATATATACAATATGACTACAGTGTGGTCGTGTACAACATCTATCTCCAGGTACCGCCTGTTACGGACCCGAGCCCAGCGTCCGAGCACGGAGCAGTGACGACCGCGCCATCTGTGGGTCAGCTACCGAAACCCCCTCCAAATGGACAGTGCCATCTAGTGAGGACAGGATATACCGGCCGCAGGGGCTGGTTTCCCGTCTGGATCAGCTCGTGACATAGCCGCTGCTGACCTCTGGTGAGGTGACGCTTAGACAGCAACGCCATCTATGGAGCGGATAGGTGGACGTTTGTGTCTAAGCCTGTGAGTGAGGTGCTCTAGAGTGTCATCAGTACTAATGACGTGTCTGATTACAGAGTCGACCTGGGACTGCTGAATCGGACGGTGGATCAGTCTACCCAAGGCAGCCGAAGTATTTCCACGAGTTTGCTGCAGAAGCTGTGAGTCACCCCCCCGGATGAACACTGTTGTGTTAGCCTGCCTGTGACGTGGCAGTTGAGGAATTGTCGTACCCGGGGCTGACTGGTGGAGAAGACTAGCCACTGGGGTGTTGTGGTGAGGAGAGTGATCTGTGGAATCACACGAGGCTCCTGCCTAGGGCTCGCAACCCTAGTACCGGTCGTGGAGTGGCCTACGCAGCAGAGCTGATTGGAACCTGCCAGCTACAGGCTGGATTTGTGGTTGAAGGCCTCCACGACGGCGCTCCCAGTGGGACTGTGATTTGGCTGGCCTGTGGTCAGGGTAGACTCGTTTAAGGGAATCTAAGGATTCATCGTAAGGCCACAAGAGAACCAGGGCTAAGCATCGTTGAGCACCGTGAAACCTCCTGAGTCTTCGGAAGAAGAAGTCATTGTACATAAGTGTAGTCATAGTAACCGCGTGTGATGGTTTATATATTTATTTATGGTGGCGGTGTAATAATATATTTAAGTTTAAGTGCAGTTTTATCCCTTCCCCTTTAATTTACTTGCGTTACGGAACACACCCCTTGAAAGCCACTACTAGCTTGGGGCCGGATACCTAAACTCTACTAACATCAGAAAAAGAACCCAGTTGCGACCCAATAGGGCCGTAACACCGCCCTACCAGTCACCTGGACGTGCCACTGACAGCTGTCTCTCAGCTGCTTCCCTAGCCTGGCAGGGCTATGAGACAACTCTTACCAGGAATTTCCACCGGTACTCATCACACTGTACACAATGATAATTGTACTCATGTCTAACCTCCTCATTTCACTCATTTCTCAGGTCACTACCTCTCGGGCTGTCAACACTTAGCTTGCTCCTCGTGCGTCGACAAGATGTGGCCCTAGGCTGTCCCAGGAATGTGGCCAAGGCATGTGGCCACTGCGTGGCCCACAGCGCCCCTCCCTAGCTGAGAGGGGGGGGGGGGTAGCCTGGGGTAGCCGGCGCGTGGCCAGGCGGAGTGGCCGGGCCAGGCGGCGGGTGGCCAGGGTGACCTGGGGGTGGCCCCCGGGCATACACACGTGGAGGGGAAATCACCAACAACCCCATCACACCATAGCCTGCCTTGCTCTACACTGGGGTGACAATGGCCGGCGGCGTCCCCGCACTGACGCCGCCTGGCAGAATTCAAAGTCCAACAGGGGCCTGTAATCTCACCACAATTACACTAGGAGGCCTAGTCCGTATTCCGCCAATTGTCCATCAACACTAGACAGGCTATTCAAACCACCTGTTACACCATGAGGCTCTGCCAGCTGTCTCATGAGTGCCCACTGTCTCTGAGGCTATTTTACTGGTCCTTCCGTAACTCATCGGCCCCAAATTTCACGAAAATTGGGCCTAGACACAACCCGGGATGGCAGGAGTGCCATCCCTGCTGGACAACACGGTAACGTCCGCGAATAACGGGGGTGGAGGGGGGGAGGCTCCCCCCCTCCACCCAGATACGTCCTCGTCCACCTGCTACCCAGCTCCAACTGACGATTTCGCGGGCTAAGGAAACTCAAAATGCCCATACCTCCTCCCCTACTTTGTCTTGACCAATCAGCAGGAAGCCGGCACTGTTCCCTTGTGCCGCTTCCAATCACAGCCGTTCGCGCCAAAACACAGCTCGGAGCAGACATGCCTACCCCAATCACAGGCCTCACTCACACTCAGGCGTCCCGTGACGTCACAAGGAGGGGTAGGCCTAAAGACAAGGGGCGCACTGTCTCACATGGTGGGTGGGGGGGGCAACGGTCACCCCACTTTCCCCCCCCCCCCACCTCTAACTGTTTGAGAGTGAAGTACCTCACATACCACTTCACTCTCACCTCACATCCTATTTCACAGAAACAGGAAAATTTCTGTAATTCTCTCTACAGAGCAATCACAGTCCTCTAACCCGTCCCAAACGACAGTCCTTAACATAAGCTTTCATTCAACACCCCACAAGTGTATGTTGTTTGAAAGCTTCAGTTTCTAGAGTCCCTAGAGCGACTAGCCTAATCTAGAAACTAGGAAAACTAGCTGAGGGAATCTAGATTCCTTCACATAGGTGATCAATATAAATCAAAGTAAATTTGATTTAAATTGGTCATCTATTGGAATTAATTATTCTAGTTCATTTTTATTTTCTTAAGTTCATACAACTTTTTTAGGATCTTAACTAAGCTTTTTTTTTAGTAAATTATCATTAAGTTTATATTACTTTAGGACTTTTATTCAACTTATTTTTTTTTTGTAATCTAGGTTGCCTAGCCTCTCCACCCTTGCTCCATTGTTCTCTTGGCTTTGCCTGTGTCTCCTAGTGCAAATTATTTTCAGTGTACCTGGAAGTACCTTAAAGCAATCTATCTCATTTTTTGTATAGTTTTGTATATTTTTATTATATCTAGATCTTCTTTATAATTGCCTTTTTCCATCAAACAGCCCTCTTATGCAAACTAGTATAAACCCAGAACTAAACCTCTTATCTAGTATCTATGACAATCATCACTTTAATGATCAAAATTGCAGGTATTATACAGCACATTTTTTTAGATATACAAGAGTTGTTACATTCTTGTACAACCACTAGTACGCGTAGCGTTTCGGGCAGGTCCCTGCATGGAATACAATCCTCGCCGCGAAGAATCGTTTTTACAACCAAGTACCCATTTTACTGTTGAGTTAAACAGAGGCTACAGTTAAGGATTTGCGCCCAGTAAATCCTCTCCGGCCAGGATACGAATCCACGACAAAGCGCTCGCGGAACGCCAGGCGAATGTCTTACCACTACACCACGGAGACATGATGTAAACAATATATTAACACATAATCACAATGTTTCTCTAAATAACTTGAATGTAAGATATCTAAGCAAACACCTTTATGATATTAGTATCATAATTCAAACAGTTGACAACAAATTCTCTTTTGTTATGCTTACTGAAACGTGGTTAAAAGAGGATACTACTCAACTCTTCAACTTACCAAACTACTCAGCAATTCACAACTGTCGACCTATTCAAAGAGATGGTGGTACTGCTCTTTACTACCACCAAGAATAGACTTGCTTAACGGTAATTAAAACTCGAGACTCCTGTGGAGAGTATATCTTTGCCTGTTTCAGAGTCAAGGGCGGCGAGGCTGTAGTGAATGTGGTTACCTTACCTTGAGGTTACCTTGAGGTGCTTCCGGGGCTTAGCGTCCCCACGGCCCGGTCGTCGACCAGGCCTCCTGGTTGCTGGACTAATCAGCCAGGCTGTTGGACGCGGCTGCTCGCAGCCTGACGTATGAGTCACAGCCTGGTTGATCAGGTATCCTTTGGAGGTGCTTATCCAGTTCTCTCTTGAACACTGTAAGGGGATTGCCAGTTATGCCCCTTATGTGTAGCGGAAGCGTGTTGAACAGTCTCGGGCCTCTGATGTTGATAGAGTTCTCTCTCAGAGTACCTGTTGCACCTCTGCTTTTCAACGGGGGTATTCTGCACATCCTGCCATGTCTTCTGGTCTCATGTGATGTTATTTCTGTGTGCAGGTTTGGGACCAGCCCCTCTAATATTTTCCACGTGTAAATTATTATGTATCTCTCCCGCCTGCGCTCAAGGGAGTACAGATTTAGGCTCTTTAGTCGGTCCCAATAGTTTAGATGTTTTACTGAGTGGATTCTAGCAGTAAAGGATCTCTGCACGCTCACCAGGTCAGCAATTTCTCCAGCTTTGAAAGGAGCTGTCATTGTGCAGCAGTACTCCACTCTAGAGAGCACAAGCGTTTTGAAAAGTGTCATCATCGGTATAGCATCTCTAGTGTGAAAAGTTCTTGTTATCCAACCTGTCATTTTTCTTGCAGTTGTGACGGCTACTTTATTGTGTTCTTTAAAGGTAAGGTCTTCCGACATGAGTACACCCAGATCCTTTACATTGCCTTTTCGTTCTATGTTATGATTTCCTGAGTTTTGTACGTGGTTTCCGTTTTTATATTTTCATTTTTTCTATAGCGCATGAGCTGGAACTTATCTTCGTTAAACACCATATTATTTTCTGTAGCCCATAGAAAGACCTGATCTACATCTGACTGGAGGTTTGCCGTGTCCTCTATGTTGCCTACTTTCATGAAGATCCTAGTGTCATCTGCAAAGGATGATACAGTGCTATAGGTTGTGTTCTTGTCTATGTCCGATATGAGGATGAGAAAAAGTACTGGAGCAAGCACAGTACCCTGGGGGACTGACCTCTTCACGGTTGATGGGCTGGATTTTATTTTGTTGACTATTACACATTGGGTTCTGTTGGTCAGGAAATTGTAGATCCATCTGCCTATTTTTCCGGTAATTCCTTTTGAACGCATTTTATGTGCAATAACGCCATGGTCACATTTATCAAAAGCTTTTGCGAAATCTGTGTAAATTACATCAGCGTTTTGTTTGTCTTCCATAGCATCTAATGCCATATCATAGTGGTCCAGCAACTGCGACAGGCAAGAGCGCCCTGTTCTGAAACCATGTTGTCCGGGGTTATGGAGATGCTGTGATTCCATGTATTTTGTGATCTTACTTCTTAGCACTCTCTCAAATTTTTTTATAATGTACGATGTTAGTGCTATTGGTCTGTAATTTTTTGCCTCTGCCTTATTTCCTCCTTTATGAAGTGGTGCTATCTCTGCTGTTTTTAGTATATCAGGAATAACGCCAGTATCTAGGCTTTGTCTCCACAGAATGTGGGGGGGCCTGCGATAGTGTTTTTTTTACAGTTCTTGATGAATATGGAGTTCCAAGAATCCGGGCCTGGTGCAGAGTGCATAGGCATGCTGTTTAAAGCTTCTTCAAAATCCAGTGAGGACAGGGTGACGTCTGATATATGATTTGATGTTGGTATCATATCCATGAAAAATTCATTTGGGTTATTAATCTTTAGTGCGTTTAATGGCTCACTGAAAACAGAGTCGTACTGCTTCCTCAGTAGCTTGCTCATTTCTTTGTTGTCATCGGTGAAAGTTCCATCTCCCTTTTGCAGGGGCCCGATACTAGATTTGTTTTTGATCTTGATTTTGCATAGGAGAAAAAATATTTCGGATTTCTCTCTATTTCACTGATGGCCTTTTGCTCTCTCTGCCTCTCCTGGGTTTTGTATGATTCTTGTAGCTTGCGTTCAATTGTTTCTATTTCTCTACCTAACCTTCTTCGCCGTTCTTGAGATAGGGTGCGACTCTCAAGTTGTTCCGCGATTTGTTTTCTTCGCCTATATAGGGAACGACGTTCCCGTTCCAATCTGCATCTCTTCATCTTTTTTCTTAGGGGTATGCGGTTTGAACATATTTCTAGTGCTACTGAGCTTATTTTTTCCAGGCACTGGTTCAGGTTTGCATTTTCTTGCTGTTCTTCCCAGTTTATTTCTGTGAAGTCCTGGTTTATTTGCTCCCAGTTTATCTGTTTATTATTGAAGTTGAATTTGCTGAAATCTCCTCCACCGGGAATCTGGACTGGTTTGGAGCAGGAATATGGTAGGAGCAGTCTACAGAATTCCTAACACTGATGTGACTGAATTCAACTCTAATTCAACTTCAATTCAACTCAGAAACCTAATACTAGGTAACAGACTGAACTAAAACCACCTAATTATTTCTGGGGACTTTAATGTTGACCTCTGCGAGCCTGAAAACCCTCCTGCTGCTAGTTTCCTCAACTGTGTGAATTCCTGCTTCCTCATACCCTTAATCACTAGACCTACTAGAATCACTGATAGTACTGCCTCTGCTCTTGATCACATCTGGACTAACATAACCTCTCAGGGATAATCTTCTTCAGGGATAATCATTGATAGCACCACAGACCATTACACATCATTTCTCCTAACCACCATTAATAAACCACCTCTAGAAACAAGGCAGTTAAGCTTTAGGCTGCACAATGAAACTTCTATAAAAAATTTTATTGCTGCTGTTGCTAATATGAACTGGGAGTCCGAATTAGGTCACATGGGGAACATCAACCTAGCAGTGCGAACATTTGTGCAACAAATGCAATGCAGTGCAACAATCCTCAAATCAAATAAATCTCAGGATAAACAATATCCAAATTTGTAACAAAGTAGATGGCAAATTCCTAGGCGTTCTCATTGACCACAAGCTGAATTTCCAGGGACACATTCTAAATATATAAAAAAAAATTCAAAAACTGTTGGCATTCTTTCTAAGATCAGATATTATGTACCTCGCCCTACCCTGGTGACACTCTATTACTCTCTCATCTATCCTTATCTCAACTATGGTATTTGTGCTTGGGGTTCTACTACCCAAAATCATTTACGTCCTCTAATTACTCAACACAAAGCTGCTGTTAGCACAATATCCAACTCTGGCCCCAGACATCACTCGGTACCCCTACTCAAATCTCTGAATATGTTAGATATTAAGTCACTGCACATCCTCTCATGTGTATTATATACATATAAAATGCTGAACTGTAATGTCAATCCTGACCTTAAAAGCTTCATTGAAGGTTGTAACAGAACCCATGAGCACCACACCAGATACAAATACCTTTTTGATATTCCAAGAGTACGACTTAATCAAACTAGAAATGCTCTACAGATCAAGGGACCCAGAATGTGGAATGACCTTCCCAATCAAGTTAAGGGGGCATATACCCATAAATTAAAAGTTGTTCAATTTGCTTATAAATTTTTTTATGAAATGGTTATAGAAAGAGCTGCAACTGGTCCAAGTTTCACCATCACACCCTAAACAGAAAAGGAGAAAAAAATACACAACGTATTATGCAACGAATGTTCAACATTCTCAAATAATCTCAGGGAACACATGCGTTAACTAAAATGTCTACTATGTGCTGTAGAAGCACAAACTCTTGTAATAATTGTAATATGTATGTGCAATATATTTATATGTAATTTTTTTTTTTTTTTTTTTTTTTCGCCAATTTTTTTTTTTCGTTTGTTATCAAGGGATTTGCATGAAACTTGCACACATTGCTCAATGGATGCCTATCTGCAAGGGTGCCAATTATGAACGAAATCTGTCGAAGTCAAGCTCAGCTACAGGTGGCCGAACTTGGATCTTTATTTTACTCTGGAAAGTAATTTACACCTTCAAAGTGCTTCAGAGCTTTCATTTATTAATCAATTTACATGCAAATTACACCTTATATGTAGAGTTTGTGCTTATACAAACCTATCGAGACATTGTAGTCCAAAGTCCATTTGTTGATTTTATAAAAATTTATAAACATCATATATTGCATATTTTTGGAAGGGTAACTTTGAATAATTATATTATTGCACTAAACACTTTTTTTGATAAAACTTATAGATACAATCCTTTATTATGTGCTAATTGAATATCTGAGTGTTATAGAATGATTTTAGTTGACACATGTGTTCCCTGAAATTATTTGAAAATGTTGAAAATTCGTTGCATAATACGTTGTGTATTTTTTTTCTCCTTTTCTGTTTAGGGTGTGACGCTGAACCTTGGACCAGTTGCAGCTCTTTCTATAACCATTTCATAAATAAATTTATAAACAAATTGAACAATTTTTACGAAACCCGTAATAAGCCCCCTTAAAGACTGTACCTCTCTCAACCAGTTTAAGATAAAAACTAAGCACTACCTAATGTTCAGAACTACCTTGCAGGTAACTATTCACAGTCTCTGTACCTAACCCCCTCTAATTCCACTGATGGTAATGAGATAATCCTTTCCCTTAAAACAAAGTCAAGTGCCCTTCCTGAGATACCAACTCTAACTTAGAAAAAGGCCTCCAGATTTTTAGCTCATGCCATTACATTGCTCAACAACAAGTCACTTGAACTCCAAATCTTTCCAGATATTCTAAAACAAAAAGCGAGTGTAACCCCAGTCCATAAATGTGGTGAATTCACTGTTGTCAACAATTTCAGACCTATATCAATTCTGCCAAACTTGTCAAAAATATTTGAAAAACACTACAAGCAGCTTTACTCTTTTCTAGCCGAACACAATATACTTAGCTCTTGCCAATATGGCTTCAGAACCAAAAAAAAAAAGCACAAACGATGCACTTATTAGTATGATTAACTTGATACATGCAACTCTTGATAAAAATGAGTTCCCTGTTGGTTTATTTGTTGACTTACTTAAGGCTTTTGACACTGACAACCACCAAAACCTTCTTCTTAAATTACATCATTATGGAGTCAGAGGTCACTCTCTGCAAAACCTTAAGTCTATCCTTACTGACAGGTTTCAGTATGTTTCTGTGAATAATTCAATTTCTCCTACACTACCCATCAACACTGGTGTTCCACAGGGCAGCATACTTGGCCCTCTCCTCTTTCTCATCTACATTAATGATCTTCCAAATGCCTCTCAACCCCTCAAACCAATCTTATTTTCTGATGACACAACCTTTATTTTCTCCAGACCTGACTCTCTTGCCCTAAATGTCACAGTGAATGCTGAACATAATAAAGTTCATCTTTGGCTAATTGCTAATAAACTCACCCTTAACATTGACAAAACTTTCTATATTTTATTTGGTAATAAATCCTCAAATCAAATTAATCTAAGAATAAACAATATCCAGATCAGTAACAAAGTAGATGGCAAATTCCTTGGTGTTCTCATTGACCACAAGCTGAATTTCCAGGGGACACATTCTAAATATGTTGACCAGACCACACACTAGAAATTGAAGGGACGACGACGTTTCGGTCCGTCCTGGACCATTCTCAAGTCGATTGTGATGAGGAGATAGGGACAGGCAATAAATAGGCAAGAGAGAGCTGAGGAGGAAAGTCAGGTGTAGGGGATAGTAGTAATGGAAACTGCAGCAGGCCTATTGGCCCATACGAGGCAGCTCCTATTATAACCACCGAAGGAGAAGTAATAGGAAAAAGAAGATGATTGCAAGGGAGCGTAGGAGAAGACAATGAACAGAAAAAGGGAGAAGAGAGAAAGAAAAGGAAAGAGAAAGAAAGAAATGGAAGGGGGAAAGCTTATGTTAAGTCACGTTTGTTAGAAAGATTAGAGCATTTGAGTATATACTGTGAAAGGGAAGAGTCCACAGCAACAAAGCCAGGACTCAAGTTCATGTTGGGTACATTGTTTATAAGAGCCGATTCTACAAGACGGCGTCTGTGTAGAGTAGAGGCAGGAAAGATTATTTTGGAGGAAGACCAATCAATGGGATGATTAGAATCCCTCACATGGCAGAAGAGAGCATTGTTAGTGTCTGCAGACTTAACACTTCTCTTGTGTTCCTTAAGTCTGTCATTCAGTGTACGGCCAGTTTCGCCAAAGTATTGGAGAGGACAAGATGAACAGGAAATAGAGTAGACACCAGCAGCATTAGAAGCAGGAGGAGCAGTGTGAACTAGATTGCTACGAAGTGTGTTAGTTTGTCGAAAGGCGAGTTTAATGTCAAGAGGACGAAAGGTATTGGTAAAAGTTTTGAGTTCAGATATGAAGGGAAGGCATAGTACAGTGCTAGTAGTGTTGGAAGCAGGTTTAGGATGAAAGAAATTTCGTTTAGCTTGAGAGTGGGCACAGTTGATGAAATGCAAAGGATAACCAAGGCGAGAGAATGATTTGTAGATAAAGGCAATTTCAGAATCAAGAAACTGAGGGTCGCTGATGCGTAGAGCGCGGAGGAAGAGAGAGACGAGGACACTTTTCTTAACAGAAGGAGGATGGTAGGAAAAGAAGTGAATGTACATGCCACTATGCATGGGTTTACGGTAGACAGAGAAAGAGAACCCAGACACAGAGCTGTGAACATGAACATCAAGAAAAGGAAGGAGGGAATTAGATTCCCACTCAACTTTGAAATGGATAGAAGGAGTCAGATTGTTAAGAGAGGCGAGGAAAGGCTGGAAAAGATTAAGGTCATGAGGCCATAAAGCAAAAATGTCATCAACATATCGAAGCCAGAGAGAGGGACGAGTATCAATAGAAGGAAGAAGAACAGTTTCGAAGTATTCCATGTAGAAATTAGCAAGAACAGGGGAGAGAGGGGAACCCATAGCGACGCCGAAAGTTTGAGTATAATATTTACCGTTGAAAGAGAAAGAGTTAGATTCAACACAGAGTCTAATGAGATCGAGGAAAACGTCAGTGGGGAGCGGGAGAGGAAGGAGACCCTCTGACGCCTTCTGTCTGAGGAAAGAGAGAACGTCATCGAGCGGAACATTAGTGAACAGAGAGTCGACATCAAGACTAAGCATCTTACAAGAGGGTTGCAGGCGCAGTCTTTCTATGAAGTCCTGAGAGTGACGAAGGTGGGCAGGGGAAAAAGTGCCAAGGTAAGGTGTCAGGGTTTTAGCGAGCCAGGAGGCAAGAGGATAGCTGACAGAGCCCCGTGAAGAAATGATAGGACGAAGAGGAACACCAGGTTTATGAGTCTTAGGAAGACCATAGAAATAAGGAAGAGAAGGGCAGATGACACGGAAACGTTTAATGAGATCAAAGTCAGGAGGGCAAAGACTAGAGAGCTGTCTTAGTTTGCGGTTAAAGGAAGTTTTGAGGCGATCCAAAGGGTTAGAAGTCAGAGGAGCATAAGTGCGAGAGTCAGAGAGCAAGACATTGATAACAATGCTCTCTTCTGCCATGTGAGGGATTCTAATCATCCCATTGATTGGTCTTCCTCCAAAATAATCTTTCCTGCCTCTACACAGACGCCGTCTTGTAGAATCGGCTCTTATAAACAATGTACCCAACATGAACTTGAGTCCTGGCTTTGTTGCTGTGGACTCTTCCCTTTCACAGTATATACTCAAATGCTCTAATCTTTCTAACAAACGTGACTTAACATAAGCTTTCCCCCTTCCATTTCTTTCTTTCTCTTTCCTTTTCTTTCTCTCTTCTCCCTTTTTCTGTTCATTGTCTTCTCCTACGCTCCCTTGCTATCATCTTCTTTTTCCTATTACTTCTCCTTCGGTGGTTATAATAGGAGCTGCCTCGTATGGGCCAATAGGCCTGCTGCAGTTTCCATTACTACTATCCCCTACACCTGACTTTCCTCCTCAGCTCTCTCTTGCCTATTTATTGCCTGTCCCTACCTTCTCATCACAATCGACTTGAGAATGGTCCAGGACGGACCGAAACGTCGTCGTCCCTTCAATTTCTAGTGTGTGGTCTGGTCAACATACTTCAGCCACGTTGTTGTGACTCATCGCCTGCACATTCTAAATATAGCAAAAAAAGTTTCTAAAATTGTTGGCATTCTTTCTAAGATCAGATATTATGTACCTCGCCCTGCCCTGGTAACCCTCTGTTACTCTCTCATCTATCCTTATCTCAACTATGGTATTTGTGCTTGGGGTTCTACTAACCAAAATCATTTACATCATCTAATTATTCAACACAAAGCTGCTATTAGAACAATATCTAACTCTGGCCCTAGACAGCACTTGGTAACCTTACTTAAATTTCTGAATATGTTAGATATTAAGTCACTGCACATCCTCTCATGTGTATTATATATATTTATAACTCTGAACTGTAATGTCAATCCTGACCTTCAACGCTTCCTAGAAGGTTGTAACAGAACCCATGAGCACCACACCAGAAACAAATACCTATTTGATATTCCAAGAGTTAGACTTAATCAAACTAATAATGCTCTACATATCAAGGGACCCAGAATGTGGAATGACCTTCCCAGTCATGTCAAAGATTGTACCTCTCTCAACCAGTTTAATAGAAAAACTAAGTACTACCTAATGAACTCCATATAACCTACCTTACCCCCTAAATGTCAACCCAAGTCTTACTATTTTAAACAATGCTGTTTGTTTGTTCAATTGCTGATTTCTGCCATGTCCCCCTCCCTTTTTTTAACACAATTTATACTTTAATCTCAATTAGTATTAAATTTTAGTCTAAGTGTCTTTTTCCCTCCCACCACACCTTGCCCGAAATGCTAAGCGTATTAGTGGCTTTAGGTATTGTATGTACTAGCTCTATCTATAAATCCAACATTGTTTGTAACTCTTTATCTATGTAAAGAGTTACGTAGAGGCAGACGGGCTATGGGAGCCGGTTGGCCGAGCGGACAGCACGCTGGTCTTGGGATCCTGTGGTCCTGGGTTCGATCCCAGGCGCCGGCGAGAAACAATGGGCAGAGTTTCTTTCACCCTATGCCCCCTGTTACCTGGCAGTAAAATAGGTACCTGGGTGTTAGTCACCTGTCACGGGCTCCTTCCTGGGGGTGGAGGCCTGGTCGAGGACCGGGCTATGGGGACACTAAAGCCCCGAAATCATCTCAAGATGTATGCACTTTTACCTGAATAAAAATTTGAATTTGACCTAGGGGCTTTAATCAACCTACGAGCTTCAATCATCAGCCTACGAGCCTTATTCCTGGCCAACGGGTTTTGTTTCCAGCCTACATACTTTAATTTACTGGGCTACATCCCTTATCAATCGACCTATGAGCTTCAATCTCGGCCTACGAGCCTTACTCTCGGCCTACGTGCTTTATTCCTGGCCTACGGCTTTATTTCCAGCCTACATACTTTAATTTACTGGGCTACATCCCTTATCAATCGACCTATGAGCTTCAATCTCGGCCTACGAGCCTTACTCTCGGCCTACGTGCTTTATTCCTGGCCTACGGCTTTATTTCCAGCCTACATACTTTAATTTACTGGGCTACATCCCTTATCAATCGACCTATGAGCTTCAATCTCGGCCTACGAGCCTTACTCTCGGCCTACGTGCTTTATTCCTGGCCTACGGCTTTATTTCAAGCCTACATGCTTTATTTATTTATTTATTTATTTATTTATTTATTTATGTATTTATTTATTTATTTATGTATATACAAGAAGGTACATTGAGATTGTGAGGATACATAATATGGTAATTACAATCTTGTAAAGCCACTATTACGCTCAGCGTTTCGGGCAGGTCCTTAATCTAAGAAAATTTTAAGTAGGTAAATACTTGCAAAATTTATAAAAAATGATAACAGTTACAAGGAAAAAAACAAAGGATGAGAGAAAATTGTAGGTATATTAAAACACATAGGTAGCTCAGATTGATTGCAATGACAGCTTGAATGATAGTTGACAAAAATTGGTAGGCACAATACAGCATATGGCTAGCACATAAAAGAAGACAGCAATGAACACAATGATAAGGTTGTTTGGGTTAAGTACATAAAGATTGGGAGATTGGGTAACACTAGATACAGAGCAAATTTAAAGCTCAGTGTAGGAAACTAAGAAGATGAAATTAGGTACTTTTTGGTTTTGCTTTTAAATAAGGCAAAAGTTTGACAGCTTTTCAATTCACTAGGGAGTGAGTTCCATAGACTAGGTCCCTTAATTTGCATAGAGTGTTTACACAGATTAAGTTTGACCCTGGGGATATCCAAAGAGATATTTATTTCTGGTGTGGTGATAATGGGTCCTATTACATCTGTCCAGGGAGAGTTTCAGAGCAGGATTTGCATTTAAGAACAGGGTTTTGTAAATGTAGTTGACACAAGAGAATGTGTGGAGGGAGTTAATATTTAGCAAGTTTAGGGATTTAAACAAGGGAGCTGAGTGTTGTCTGAAAGCTGAGTTTGTTATTATTCTGATGGCAGATTTTTGCTGGGTGATGATGGGCTTAAGGTGGTTGGCAGTGGTAGACCCCCATGCACAGATACCATAATTAAGATAGGGATAGATTAGTGCATAATATAGTGAGAGGAGAACAGAGTTAGGAACATAATATCTTATTTTAGAGAGTATACCAACTGAGACTTTCTTAGTTATGTCTTAGAGACTTTCTTAGTTATGTGTTGAATGTGGGTGCTGAAGTTGAGTCTCTTGTCTAGGAATAGGCCAAGAAACTTGGCATCATTTTTATTACTGATGTTAATGTTGTCTATCTGTAGCTGAATTGCATTTGATGATTTGCTTCAAAATAAGATGTAGTAAGTCTTTTCTATGTTTAATGACAGTTTGTTCATTGACATCCATAAGTGGACTTTTTTTTAATTCATTATTCACAACATTACTTAGTGTATGTGGGTTGGGGTCTGAACATATAAAGGTAGTATCGTCAGCAAACAATATAGGTTTAAGAATATTAGAGACATTAGGCAGATCATTTATATATATAAGAAATAGAAGAGGTCCTAAGATACTGCCCTGTGGCACTCCAACGGTAATTGGTAGAGTGGAAGAAGTTGTATCATTGATGGTTACATATTGGTGTCTGTCATTAAGATAGGATCGGATGTAGTCAAGGGCAAGGCCTCAGATTCCATAATGCTGGAGTTTAAGTAAGAGGTAGTTGTGATTAACAGTATCAAAGGCTTTTCTTAGGTCAATGAAGAGTCCAATCGGAAACTCATTTTTGTCAAGGGCTGAGTAGATTACGTCAAGGAGACTAATGATTGCATCATTGGTGCTCTTTCGGGACCGGAAGCCAAACTGCCAGGGGCTGAGTATGTCGAATTTTACGAGGTAGGAATAAAGCTGTTTGTAAATATTTTTTTCTAATATTTTTGATAGAATGGGTAGATTTGATATTGGTCTATAATTGTCTTTATTCATCGGGCTACGTCCCCTTTTTTCAATTGACCTACGAGCTTCACTTTCGGCCTACGAGCCTTACTCTCGGCCTACGTACTTTATTCCCAGCCTACGAGCTTTACTTCTAACCTACGAGCTTCTTTGTCTGCCTACGTGCATTCTCTGCCTATGTGCTTTATTCGGCCTACTTGCCAGACTCCCTTGGCTTGGGTGCTTTATTCAACGAACTACAAGCTTATTCATTTCCCTACATGGTTTTCATCATTAGCCTACGTGACATATTTACACGGCCTCCGTGCCCCTTACTACACCCAGGCCACGTCGTTCTACGAAACGGCAGGTGACGGCGTAAAACTCAGCTGGTCACATGTAACAGTGCAAGTATTTTGCACTCTTTCATGTATAATTGTGAATTATAATTGTGGGTGGGTGTGTGAGTGTGTATGTGTGTGTGCGTGTTAGTGTGGTGCGAGATGGTACGAGGGAGATGTTGACTAGCTTCAATCCGCTGACACGGCAGTACTCAACAAGGAGGGCCTTGTGTACTGCAGGATCAGCCTGGGTCCTATAAGGGTTAGTTTTGCTTCTCAGTCCTTATTTAGGCATGAGGAAGAATACGTACACAGCTTCCCCATGTTGGGGGTGGCTGGTAGATTCAGTTAGCGACCGCCTTGCACAGAGAGGTGACCAGCCAGTCTTCCCACCCTGGTGGATGCCAGTCACCATCAGGGTGTATCCGTCTGAGTTGTGAGGTAAGAGTGTCAGTAATGCATTGTCTTGATTGGGTGTCTTAGTGGTGACGAGCTGAACCATTTAGCCAAGTATGGTGTGGGCGTGTATGGAGTGGATGATCCCTCCCCATTTCAATTTGGTCAATATTGTGTTAAATAATAGGATGTCAAAATGTTAAATATAAATTCCTGGGAATTGAAATAATTTGAAATAATTTTATTCAATAAATGTCTATGTGTAGAAGAACAAGCTTGACTTTTGTTTAGTCCTCTTTTTGGAATCAATGTCCCCTCAAGTAAGGGTTAAGCCTAGAAATAACTAGATGAACAGGTGAGAGATAACTAAATTAAGCAGTGTTCCTGTCGCATTGTTTAAATAAGTGGACTTTATATTTAGTTTCAATGACAGGTGGTGGCAGCTTTCATCAGAACATCAGTATAGTATAACATCATAGATAGTATAACAGTCAGGCTACACTCCCCTACTCTCTCTATTATTTCTCCTCCTACGTCACTTTACTCCCTCTCTATTATTTCTCCTCCTACGTCACTCTACTCCCTCTCCTTCCATCTCTCCCTCCTGCCTCCCCTCTTCCCATTCGCTCCCCGTTTTCTATTCCCACTCGCCTCTCTCTACCCTAGTTCCCCCCTCAACCTTAGCCATGTTTGTCCCCTCTCTTCTCTTCCTTACTTTGCTTTACTTTCTCACCTTTTTCCACGCAGAGTAGATTGTGGAGCTGGGAGACGTGGCGGCGCCCGCTGGCCTAAGCTCGCCCACGCCTGAATCAACGACTCTGGCAGCTAAGATAATTTATTACCCTTCATCTCACTGAAGTTTTACTAGAATTTGATAGTTACCTTACATTGTTACAGTATAGTTATTCTGCAATATATTATGCAATATATTCATATATTCATGCAATATATTATGCAATATATTCTCCTTTCTACCAGCTGAATTCTCCTATGGCCACACAATAACCCACAATGACTATCCCAGACGTTCAGCAGTTTACCTTCCACGTCAAATGTCCGGCTTTTTCTACAGTATAGTTATTCTACAATATATTAATCTCATTTTTCACTGAGGAACTTCATTCTGGTCCTAAATTTGACTCCGGGTATCAGCAGTATCTCTATGCTGGTGTTTCTCTCATTAGACAGCTGTAATATTATGCATTTTTATGTACACCACAACTCTAATAAATTATATTATTATTATCATAATTATTATTATTGTAATGATTAGTTATTATAATAATTTCTTAATTTATTATTAACATTGTTTTCAGTGTCTAATATTAAAACAATTTTTAAAGGCATGCAGTGTTAGTATTCACCAATCTTAAGGCTACATTCCTTCTCCTGCAGTTAGGCTGCGATCAAAAATGTTCTCAGACTTATTAGGCTTGATGGCTGGGGCGATTACTTTAGCCTCTTAAATTTATTAAGACAAATTCCAGGAATTGCTTCTTGCAATTTATAGCATTCATTCAGGAACTTCATCCATGTAATTTAATGCCGTCATTAATGGGGCCATTAACGCTTCGCTTTCGGCTACTGCAAGTTTAACGATGCCTTTTAATTTATTGTCTTAATATTTTGTTAATAGATGTGTATGGAGCTACCTTACATCTTTAACTACAAGTTGTTCACTATTTATCATGGTTAAGCTGAGGGGGGATTAATGCTTGTTCCCTGGTGAGATTCATTATTGTTTTAGCAGCAGTACCATTACTAGGCATGTAAGTTAACCTCCCCCCCCCCCCCAATAGCAGTGGCGTAATTCCTGACCTTTCACCCTTAATTTTCTTGTATTAAACTAACATCCTCTCCACCAATGTTTTCGCGTTTTCTAAGCGTGCTAAAAACGACATTTCATTGTTTTAGGCAAATTTTAAATTACGTTTAATATACGTGTTTTGAGAATTTGTAAAGACGAGTATAAAACGGGAGGTCATAACGTTTAGTAAAACGTGTTTTAAAAATTATGATATAAAGTTTTAGAGCAAAGGTTTTTAAAATGTTAATTCTAATTATTAATTATTGGATTTATTAGGTATAATTATCTTATTATACCTAATAAATCCAATAATTAATAGAGAGAGAGAGAGAGAGAGAGAGAGAGAGAGAGAGAGAGAGAGAGAGAGAAGAGAGAGAGAGAGAGAGAGAGAGAGAGAGAGAGAGAGAGAGAGAGAGAGAGAGAGAGAGAGAGAGAGAGAGAGAGAGAGAGAGAGAGAGAGAGAGAGAGAGAGAGAGAGAGAGTGTGTGTGTGTGTGTACTCACTTATTTGAACTCACCTATTTGTGCTTGCGGGGGTTAAGCTTTGGCTCTTTGGTCCCGCCTCTCAACTGTCAATCAACTGGTGTACAGATTCCTGAGCCTGCTGGGCTCTATCATATCTACATTTAAAACTGTGTATGGAGTCAGCCTCCACCACATCACTGCCTAGTGCATTCCATCCGTTAACTACTCTGACACTGAAAAAGTTCCTTCTAACGTCTCTGTGGCTCATGTGGGTACTCAGTTTCCACCTGTGTCCCCTTGTTCGCGTCCCACCAGTGTTGAATAGTTTATCCTTGTTTACCCGGTCGATTCCTCTGAGGATTTTGTAGGTTGTGATCATGTCTCCCCTTACTCTTCTGTCTTCCAGTGTCGTAAGGTGCATTTCCCGCAGCCTTTCCTCGTAACTCATGCCTCTTAGTTCTGGGACTAGTCTAGTGGCATACCTTTGGACTTTTTCCAGCTTCGTCTTGTGCTTGACAAGGTACGGGCTCCATGCTGGGGCCGCATACTCCAGGATTAGTCTTACATATGTGGTGTACAAGATTCTGAATGATTCCTTACACAGGTTCCTGAACGCTGTTCTGATGTTAGCCAGCCTCGCATATGCCGCAGACGTTATTCTTTTTATGTGGGCTTCAGGAGACAGGTTTGGTGTGATATCAACTCCTAGATCTTTCTTTCTGTTCGTTTCATTAAGTACTTCATCTCCTATTCTGTATCCTGTGTTTGGCCTCCTATTTCCACCACCTAGTTTCATTACTTTGCATTTACTCGGGTTGAACTTCAACAGCCATTTGTTGGACCATTCACTCAGTCTGTCTAGGTCATCTTGTAACCTCCTACTATCGTCCTCAGTTTCAATCCTCCTCATAATTTTTGCATCATCGGCAAACATTGAGAGAAACGATTCTATACCCTCTGGAAGATCATTTACATATATCAGAAACAGTATAGGTCCAAGGACTGACCCCTGCGGTACTCCACTCGTAACGTCTCGCCAATCTGAGACCTCACCCCTCACACTGACTCGTTGTCTTCTGTTACTTAGGTACTCCTGTATCCAACGGAGTACCTTCCCTTTCACTCCAGCCTGGATCTCCAGTTTTTTCACTAGCCTCTTGTGTGGCACTGTGTCAAAGGCTTTCTGACAATCCAAAAATATGCAGTCTGCCCACCCTTCTCTTTCTTGCCTTATTTTTGTTGCCTGGTCGTAGAATTCAAGTAACCCTGTGAGGCAGGACCTGCCATCCCTGAATCCATGTTGATGCTGTGTTACAAAGTTCTTTCGCTCCAGGTGCTCCACTAGCTTTCTTCGCACAATCTTCTCCATCATCTTGCATGGTATGCAGGTTAGGGACACTGGTCTGTAATTCAGTGCCTCCTGTCTATCCCCTTTCTTGTATATCGGGACTACGTTAGCTGCTTTCCAAATTTCTGGCAGTTTCCCTGTTGCCAGTGATTTGTTATACACCATGGAGAGCGGGAGGCACAGTTCTTCTGCTCCTTCCTTTAGTATCCAAGGGGAGATTCCATCTGGGCCTATAGCCTTTGTCACATCCAATTCTAGTAAACACTTCCTTACTTCCCCGCTGGTAATCTCAAACTCTTCCAGTAGTTCCTGGTTAGCTATTCCCTCTCTTATCTCTGGGATTTCTCCTTGCTCTAAGGTGAAGACCTCTTGGAATTTCTTATTCAGTTCCTCACACACTTCCTTGTCGTTTGTAGTGAATCCTTCTGCCCCTATCCTTAATTTCATAACCTTTACTGTTGTTTTTCTCCTGATGTGGCTATGCAGCAATTTAGGCTGAGTCTTTGCCTTGCTTGAAATGTCATTTTCGTATTGTCTTTCTGCCTCTCTTCTCATCCTAACATATTCATTCGTGGCATTCTGGTATCTTTCTCTGCTCTCCAGTGTCCTGTTATTCCTACAGTTTCTCCATGCCCTTTTCCTTTGCTGCTTAGCTAGCCTACATCTCTGATTAAACCATGGGTTTCTCATCTTCATTTCACTGTTTTCCTTTTGGACTGGGACAAACTTGTTTGCTGCGTCCTTGCATTTTTGCGTGATGTATTCCATCATATCTTGGGCCGTCTTTTCCCTGAGCTCTGTTTCCCATGCTATATCTGCTAGGCATTTTCTTATCTCCTCATAGTTTCCCTTTCGGTATGCTAACCTTTTGGTTTCGGTATCCCCCCTCGAGTTCAATAACCCTTCTTCAATCAGGTACTCAAACACCAATACACTGTGGTCGCTCATTCCTACTGGGTCCTCAAAACTGATTTCTCTTATGTCAGAGTCGTTCAGGGTGAAAACCAGGTCGAGTCTCGCTGGTTCGTCATTTCCTCTCATCCTTGTGGGTTCACTGACATGATGGGTTAAGAAGTTTCTAGTCGCCACCTCCAGTAGTTTGGCTCTCCACGTATCCTCGCCTCCATGCAGTTTCTTGTTCTCCCAATCAATCCTGCCGTGATTGAAGTCCCCCATGATGAGCAGGTGAGATCTATTTCTACAGGCAGAAGAGGCTGCCCTCTCAATTATAGTGTTAACTGCCATGTTGTTGCTTTCGTACTCTTGACTGGGTCTTCTGTCATTTGGTGGAGGATTATATATTACTGCTACTACTATCCTTGGTCCTCCCATTGTCATGGTGCCTGCTATGTAGTCTCTGAAACCCTCACAGCCCGGGATAGCCATCTCCTTAAAATTCCATTCCTTTCTCATGAGTAGGGCCACTCCTCCTCCTCCCCTACCTTCCCTCTCTTTCCTTATTATTGTGTACTCCTGGGGAAACACGGCATTTGTTATGATTCCAGAGAGTTTTGTTTCAGTGAGTCCAATTACATCTGGGTTCACTTCTTGTGCTCTTTCCCTTAGTTCACTTGCCTTGCTTGTGATCCCATCTATGTTCGAGTACATTGCCCTGAAACTAACTCTCTTCTGCTTCTCCTCTGGGGGGGACCTGTGGGGTCTGGGGTGAGCGGGAGCTGGGAGGATCTGGTATGGGGGAGACTGGTGGAGGAGGAAGGGCTTGGGGGGGTAGGGGGGAGGGGGGAGGGTAGGGGGAGTGGGTGAGGGGGGAGGGGGAGGGTAGGGGGAGTGGGTGAGGGGGGGAAGGTTGGGGGGGTGGGTGAGAGGGGGAGGGTTGGGGGGGGGTGGGGGGATGGGGGAGAAAGGGGGGTTTGGGGGGCGTGGGGGGAAAGGGAAGGCTGAGGTGGTTGAGGAAAAGGGGAGGGTTTTGGGGAGTGGTGGAGAGGGGAAGGCTTAGGTGGGGTGGGGGAGAGTGGGGAGCTTAGGGGGGTGGGGGAGAATGGAGGGCTTGTGGGTGGGAGGGACGGAAGGGCATGTGGGAGAAGGGAGGGCTTGGGGGATGGGGGAGAAGGGAGGTCCTGGGGGGAGGGGGGAGTGGGAGGAGAGGGGTGAGTGGGAGGAGAGGGGTGGGTGGGATGAGGGTGCCTTAGGTGGGTACTTAGTGGGGGGCTGACAGGGGTTGGGGCAGGTAGGGTGTCTGTTGGGTGGAATGAGGGGGTGGTGCCGCACTCCCTGTGGCTAATGCACTGTTTGAGGAGGGTTCCCCATTCCCCTCTGGGATTGTAGGGATCGGGGGTGTGGCTCCCTGATTCCTTTCTCTCTCCCTGCGCTCCTTCCTCGCGTCTGCTGCTTGCATTCTCTCTTTCCTTGTCATATCCCTCTGCAAGAATACTATTTTGAACTTCTCTACACCTACTAGACAGCACTTCCTTTTTAATAGTTCCTCTTTCGCTCCTTGTCTCTCCGCTCCTTTGGTCTGGTCCCTGTTTGCTCTTTAATGCCTGCTACTACTACTGCTCTATTTCTCTCTATCTATGCGTGTGTGTGTGTGTGTGTGTGTGTGTGTGTGTGTGTGTGTGTGTGTGTGTGTGTGTGTGTGTGTGTGTGTGTGTGTGAGTGTGAGTGTGAGTGTGAGTGTGAGTGTGAGTGTGTGTGTGTGTGTGTGTGTGTGTGTGTGTGTGTGTGTGTGTGTGTGTGTGTGTGTGTGTGTGTGTGTGTGTGTGTGTGTGTGTGTGTGTGTGTGTGTGTTTGTGTGTGTGTGTGTGTGTGTGTGTGAGTGTGTGAGTGAGTGAGTAAGAGGTGAGTGTGCGGTATCGCTGCACACTCACCCACACTGTCGGGCCGCATGTGGGCATAAAAAAAAAAAAACAGGAGCGTCGGGAGTGAGAAAGTGACAAGTGCCTCTTTTACCTTTTTTCACTACAGCCAGCCCTCTGATGCACAGGAGTATAGACCCAGAACACCAGCAAACACAACACGTTTTCTGACGTTCTTATTTGGTCTCGGAAAGATGACACTGTAACTATTTATATAAAGTTGTCTTTTAAACGTATAAAATACGTTAATGCTAGTCAATTAAATGTGTGTGTGTGTGTGTGTGCTTACCTATTTGTGCTTTCGGGGGTTGAGCTTTGGCTCTTTGTGTAACAAACTAGTTGTTGTAGGAATGATCCAGAATGTTCTATCTACGCATGGGAGCGTGGGTAGTGGAACCACGTGTAGGGATCTGAGAGCACGGGAGCATCCCCTGGGGGGATGTTATAAATAATGGTGTGTTGGGCTTCTATGGGGGGCTGGTACTATTAAGGGGTAAGGGTAGTTAGAAGACAGAGTATCAAATATGGGAGAGCTAAAAGGCCCGGCCCCCAAAATAAACTATCCACAGTAGTAATCACTTGCTACTAGACCATATATGTTAGTCTAAGGGTTGATCAAGGCGCTCCCACACAGGGAGAAGGGATACTCTGTAATTCGTGTACTTATTTATTAACCCCTTAACAACCCCCCATATACACTCACACCAATAACAATAATAATAATAACTTTACCACACTATCTTACGTTAAAAACCTTGGTCCACATAGGCAGGATACAAGGTTTACACTAATAACAAGCTAGGGTAAAGTACTACTGGATAAGCACTGAAGCTGGATGCAGCTTAGGGTAGTGAGACCCCACGTGGTACCCTAATACAAAACACAACACTTAGGGTTAGCCAAAACACTGGCAACAACTACCCCCCAGGTCTCACCAATCGTTACTACCAGAGTAGGTACACTTAGAAATCATACAATACTTAACTTAATGGTACAGGAACTTAAGGTAAGGGAAATAAGTAAGAGGAGAAGGGAGGAGATTAGGGGTGCAGCCACAGAGTAGGTCTCGTCCGCACGAACGCCAGCCAGAGAAGAACCTCCTAGCGACCAGCTAGGCCTCCCATGTCGTGGTGCCGGAAGGAGCCTAATTGATCGTGCAGCTAAGCACATTAAAGATCTTCCCCTATGCAACGTATTGTTACTTTACAAATGATTAGAAAGTATTAGTAAGCAAAGTTGGTGCCTATGTTATTATTTAATAATCAACCCCCAGCTCAGTCTTTAAATGCTCTTTGAGAAACAATAATAGTCTTACGTCTGGCAGTGAAGATACAAACAATTGCCGCTCGATATGCACTCAACTGTACTACCAGAAAGTTTAATAGCTCAATTTTGACCTCTGGTTTCCACTGGAGAACCCAGGGTCGTAACAGGGGATTGGCGGTGGAAATAACTGGGGCCTTTGTTCACAGTTTCGTATAATGAATTATTCCACATTATTCAGTAATTTAGAGAAATTAGTCTTCATTCAAACTTTATAGTATTACTGTTTCTAGTATCGAGAGGATCCTAATTGTCAGGATGATGAGTTAAGTCACCATCAGTGACGTCACTAGCGGGACTAGTCTCAGCCGCACAATCATTTGGGCGACCTGAGGTCACTAGGGTCACCAAAGCTCCATATTTTTGGTATTTTCTCAAAGGTCAAATAGCCATTTGGTAATCGGAAATAGCTTTTCCCTAGATGCTTGTGTAATTAACTTCAGTTAAAAAAATTCAACCAATCTGAGTCATTCAGTACAACAGAGATTAGTTGTTCAACTTAAACCCTACGAGTAACGTAGTAAGCTCAAGGCGTAAGGATACCCAGCCAGCTGGTCTGTGTAGGACAGACGGGCGGGAGGTCAGAGTGTGTTACAAGCAACGACTCAGAGAGGTGACCACTCTACCTCTCCCCCAAGATCAGCAGTCCACCGAGCTGGTCGCATAAAAGGTAGAGTTGCTAAGAGTTTGGTATAGGGAACTAGGGCATCTCATTGCCTTTTCACGTCAGGGAGTGCTCAGTTTAGGGAGTGCTTTGATTTTAGATTTTGTTTAGTTTTGAATAAACCATTTAGCTAGTAAATTGTCTTTTTATTTCCATTTTATGTAATTTATTTATATGTCCCGGACCACGTGGGGCCCAAGAGGCCGAGTTAAGTTGGACCGCAGATTCTAACACCAAGTAAGAATTCATTGTCCCTTTGATTTCTAATAATTCCACACTTAACATAAAATTTAACCCTCCCATATATTACTAGTGGGGATCAAGCCCCAAGGTTTATTGATTAGCATGATTGATCCAGACCTCGGTTATTGCTCAGTGGCAATGGTCTGGTGGTGGCAGCGCAAGGCGATTCTAGAGTTTTGCTAGACGTCTATTTCACGTCATAAGGGTTGTAGAATCTAAATCCGGTCAAGCGGCTTAAGACCACGTGGCGTGGGGTGGGCTCAGGTATAGCTCTGGGGTTCCCTTGGTGTGAGTAAGTGAACACGAGGCGTGGGGTCGGCTCAGGTATAGCTCTGGGGTTCCCTTGGTGTGAGAAAGTGAACACGAGGCGTGGGGTGGGCTCAGGTATAGCTCTGGGGTTCCCTGGGTGTGAGTAAGTGAACACGAGGCGTGGGGTCGGCTCAGGTATAGCTCTGGGGTTCCCTGGGTGTAAGTGAACACGAGGAGTGGGGTGGGCTCAGGTATAGCTCTGGGGTTCCCTTGGTGTGAGTAAGTGAACACGAGGCGTGGGGTGGGCTCAGGTATAGCTCTGGGGTTCCCTTGGTGTGAGTAAGTGAACACGAGGCGTGGGGTCGGCTCAGGTATAGCTCTGGGGTTCCCTTGGTGTGAGTAAGTGAACACGAGGCGTGGGGTGGGCTCAGGTATAGCTCTGGGGTTCCCTGGGTGTGAGTAAGTGAACACGAGGCGTGGGGTGGGCTCAGGTATAGCTCTGGGGTTCCCTTGGTGTGAGTAAGTGAACACGAGGCGTGGGGTCGGCTCAGGTATAGCTCTGGGGTTCCCTTGGTGTGAGTAAGTGAACACGAGGCGTGGGGTCGGCTCAGGTATAGCTCTGGGGTTCCCTGGGTGTGAGTAAGTGAACACGAGGCGTGGGGTCGGCTCAGGTATAGCTCTGGGGTTCCCTTGGTGTGAGTAAGTGAACCAAGAATACGGACGGGGTGACGGTAACAAGAGAAGTAGAGAGAGGGGAACCCTCACCCGTGTTACATTTGGTCCCACCTCTCAACCGTCAATCAACAGGTGTACAGATTCCTGAGCCTATTGGGCTCTATCATATCTACACTTGAAACTGTGTATGGAGTCACCCTCCACCACATCACTGCCTAATGCATTCCATTTGTTAACTACTCTGACACTGAAAAAAATCTTTCTAACGTCTCTGTGGCTCATCTGGGTACTAAGTTTCCACCTGTGTCCCCTTGTTCGTGTCCCACCCGTGCTGAAGAGTTTGTCTTTCTCCACTCTGTCAATTCCCCTAAGAATTTTGTAGGTGGTTATCATGTCTCCCCTTACTCTTCTGTTTTCCAGGGATTTGAGGTTCAGCTCCTTTAGCCTTTCCTCGTAGCTCATTCCTCTCAGTTCCGGGACGAGCCTGGTGGCATACCTCTGAATCTTCTCTAACTTTGTCTTGTGTTTAACTAGGTATGGACTCCTGGCTGGAGGAGCTGCATTCTCCAGGATTGGTCTTACATAAGTGGTATACAGGGCCCTGAACGATTCCTTACACAAGTTTCTAAAGAACATTAACATGGCTAAAGTATGTTGACCAGACCACACACTAGAAGGATAAGGGACGACGACGTTTCGGTCCGTCCTGGACCATTCTCAAGTCGATTGTCGACAATCAACTTGAGAATGGTCCAGGACGGACCGAAACGTCGTCGTCCCTTCACCTTCTAGTGTGTGGTCTGGTCAACATTCTAAAGGCCGTTCTTATGTTGGCCAGTCTAGCATACGCCACTGATGATATTCTTTTGATGTGGGCCTCTGGGGACAGGTTCGGTGTGATATCAACCCCCAGATCTTTATCTCTATTTGACTCTTGCAGGATTTCACCTCCCAGATGGTACCGTGTGTGTGTGTGTGTGTGTGTGTAATTACCTAAGTGTAGTTACAGGATGAGAGCTACGCTCGTGGTGTCCCGTCATCCCAGCACTTTTTGTCATATAACGCTTTGAAACTACTGACGGTCTTGGCCTCCACCACCTTCTCACCTAACTTGTTCCAACCGTCTACCACTCTGTTTGCGAAAGTGAATTTTCTTATATTTCTTCGGCATCTGTGTTTAGCTAGTTTAAATCTATGACCTCTTGTTCTTAAACTTCCAGGTCTCAAAAAATCTTCACTATCGATTTTATCAATTCCTGTTACTATTTTGTATGTAGTGATCATATCACCTCTTTTTCTTCTGTCTTCTAGTTTTGGCATATTTAATGCCTCTAACCTCTCCTCGTAGCTCTTGCCTTTCAGTTCTGGGAGCCACTTAGTAGCATGTCTTCGCACCTTTTCCAGTTTGTTGATGTGCTTCTTAAGATATGGGCACCACACAACCGCTGCATATTCTAGCTTTGGCCTAACAAAAGTCGTGAATAATTTCTTTAGTATATCGCCATCCATGTATTTAAAAGCAATTCTGAAGTTAGAAAGCGTGGCATCGGCTCCTCGCACAATATTCTTTATGTGGTCCTCAGGTGATAGTTTTCTATCTAGAACCACCCCTAGATCTCTTTCTTTATCAGAATTCTTTAAAGATTTCTCACATAATATATAGGTTGTGTGAGGTCTATGTTCTCCTATTCCACATTCCATAACATGACATTTATTAACATTAAATTCCATTTGCCAAGTGGTGCTCCATATACTTATTTTGTCCAGGTCATCTTGAAGAGCATGACAATCATCTAAGTTTCTTATTCTTCCTATTATCTTAGCATCATCAGCAAACATGTTCATATAATTCTGTATACCAACTGGTAGATCATTTATGTAGACAATAAACATCACTAGTGCAAGAACTGAACCCTGTGGTACTCCACTTGTGACATTTCTCCAGTCCGATACATTGCCTCTGATCACTGCCCTCATTTTTCTATCAGTCAGAAAATTTTTCATCCATGTTAGAAGCTTACCTGTCACCCCCTCCAATATTTTCCAGTTTCCAGAACAACCTCTTATGTGTGTGTGTGTGTGTGTGTGTGTGTGTGTGTGTGTGTGTGTGTGTGTGTGTGTGTGTGTGTGTGTGTGTGTGTGTGTGTGTGTGTGTGTGTGTGTGTGTGTGTGTGTGTGTGTGTGTGTGTGTGTGTGTGTGTGTGTGTGTGTGTGTGTGTGTGTGTGTGTGTGTGTGTGTGTGTGTGTGTGTGTGTGTGTGTGTGTGTGTGTGTGTGTGTGTGACTGTGTGTGTGTGTGTGTGTGTGTGTGTGTGTGTGTGTGTGTGTGTGTGTGTGTGTGTGTGTGTGTGTGTGTGTGTGTGTGTGTGTGTGTGTGTGTGTGTGTGTGTGTGTGTGTGTGTGTGTGTGTGTGTGTGTGTGTGTGTGTGTGTGTGTGTGTGTGTGTGTGTGTGTGTGTGTGTGTGTGTGTGTGTGTGTGTGTGTGTGTGTGTGTGTGTGTGTGTGTGTGTGTGTGTGTGTGTGTGTGTGTGTGTGTGTGTGTGTGTGTGTGTGTGTGTGTGTGTGTGTGTGTGTGTGTGTGTGTGTGTGTGTGTGTGTGTGTGTGTGTGTGTGTGTGTGTGTGTGTGTGTGTGTGTGTGTGTGTGTGTGTGTGTGTGTGTGTGTGTGTGTGTGTGTGTGTGTGTGTGTGTGTGTGTGTGTGTGTGTGTGTGTGTGTGTGTGTGTGTGTGTGTGTGTGTGTGTGTGTGTGTGTGTGTGTACTCACCTAGTTGTACTCACCTAGTTGTGTCTGCAGGATCGAGCATTGACTCTTGGATCCCGCCTTTCGAGCATCGGTTGTTTACAGCAATGACTCCTGTCCTATTTCCCTATCATACCTGGTTTTAAAATTATGAATAGTATTTGCTTCCACAACCTGTTCCTGAAGTGCATTCCATTTCCCCACTACTCTCACGCTAAAAGAAAACTTCCTAACATCTCTGTGACTCATCTGAGTTTCAAGCTTCCATCCATGTCCTCTCGTTCTGTTACTATTCCGTGTGAACATTTCGTCTATGTCCACTCTGTCAATTCCTCTGAGTATCTTATACGTTCCTATCATGTCCCCCCTCTCCCTTCTTCTTTCTAGTGTCGTAAGGCACAATTCCCTCAGGCGCTCTTCATACCCCATCCCTCGTAGCTCTGGGACGAGTCTCGTTGCAAACCTCTGAACCTTTTCCAGTTTCATTATATGTTTCTTCAGATGGGGACTCCATGATGAGGCGGCATACTCTAAGACTGGCCTTACGTAGGCAGTGTAAAGCGCCCTAAATGCCTCCTTACTTAGGTTTCTGAATGATGTTCTAACTTTTGCCAGTGTAGAGTACGCTGCTGTCGTTATCCTATTAATATGTGCCTCAGGAGATAGATTAGGTGTTACGTCCACCCCCAGGTCTCTTTCACGCGTCGTTACAGGTAGGCTGTTCCCCTTCATTGTGTACTGTCCCTTTGGTCTCTTTGTGTGTGTGTGTGTGTGTGTGTGTGTGTGTGTGTGTGTGTGTGTGTGTGTGTGTGTGTGTGTGTGTGTGTGTGTGTGTGTGTGTGTGTGTGTGTGTGTGTGTGTGTGTGTGTGTGTGTGTGTGTGTGTGTGTGTGTGTGTGTGTGTGTGTGTGTGTGTGTGGTGTGTGTGTGTGTGTGTGTGTGTGTGTGTGTGTGTGTGTGTGTGTGTGTGTGTGTGTGTGTGTGTGTGTGTGTGTGTGTGTGTGTGTGTGTGTGTGTGTGTGTGTGTGTGTGTGTGTGTGTGTGTGTGTGTGTGTGTGTGTGTGTGTGTGTGTGTGTGTGTGTGTGTGTGTGTGTGTGTGTGTGTGTGTGTGTGTGTGTGTGTGTGTGTGTGTGTGTGTGTGTGTGTGTGTGTGTGTGTGTGTGTGTGTGTGTGTGTGTGTGTGTGTGTGTGTGTGTGTGTGTGTGTGTGTGTGTGTGTGTGTGTGTGTGTGTGTGTGTGTGTGTGTGTGTGTGTGTGTGTGTGTGTGTGTGTGTGTGTGTGTGTGTGTGTGTGTGTGTGTGTGTGTGTGTGTGTGTGTGTGTGTGTGTGTGTGTGTGTGTGTGTGTGTGTGTGTGTGTGTGTGTGTGTGTGTGTGTGTGTGTGTGTGTGTGTGTGTGTGTGTGTGTGTGTGTGTGTGTGTGTGTGTGTGTGTGTGTGTGTGTGTGTGTGTGTGTGTGTGTGTGTGTGTGTGTGTGTGTGTGTGTGTGTGTGTGTGTGTGTGTGTGTGTGTGTGTGTGTGTGTGTGTGTGTGTGTGTGTGTGTGTGTGTGTGTGTGTGTGTGTGTGTGTGTGTGTGTGTGTGTGTGTGTGTGTGTGTGTGTGTGTGTGTGTGTGTGTGTGTGTGTGTGTGTGTGTGTGTGTGTGTGTGTGTGTGTGTGTGTGTGTGTGTGTGTGTGTGTGTGTGTGTGTGTGTGTGTGTGTGTGTGTGTGTGTGTGTGTGTGTGTGTGTGTGTGTGTGTGTGTGTGTGTGTGTGTGTGTGTGTGTGTGTGTGTGTGTGTGTGTGTGTGTGTGTGTGTGTGTGTGTGTGTGTGTGTGTGTGTGTGTGTGTGTGTGTGTGTGTGTGTGTGTGTGTGTGTGTGTGTGTGTGTGTGTGTGTGTGTGTGTGTGTGTGTGTGTGTGTGTGTGTGTGTGTGTGTGTGTGTGTGTGTGTGTGTGTGTGTGTGTGTGTGTGTGTGTACTCACCTAGTTGTACTCACCTAGTTGTGTCTGCAGGATCGAGCATTGACTCTTGGATCCCGCCTTTCGAGCATCGGTTGTTTACAGCAATGACTCCTGTCCTATTTCCCTATCATACCTGGTTTTAAAATTATGAATAGTATTTGCTTCCACAACCTGTTCCTGAAGTGCATTCCATTTCCCCACTACTCTCACGCTAAAAGAAAACTTCCTAACATCTCTGTGACTCATCTGAGTTTCAAGCTTCCATCCATGTCCTCTCGTTCTGTTACTATTCCGTGTGAACATTTCGTCTATGTCCACTCTGTCAATTCCTCTGAGTATCTTATACGTTCCTATCATGTCCCCCCTCTCCCTTCTTCTTTCTAGTGTCGTAAGGCACAATTCCCTCAGGCGCTCTTCATACCCCATCCCTCGTAGCTCTGGGACGAGTCTCGTTGCAAACCTCTGAACCTTTTCCAGTTTCATTATATGTTTCTTCAGATGGGGACTCCATGATGAGGCGGCATACTCTAAGACTGGCCTTACGTAGGCAGTGTAAAGCGCCCTAAATGCCTCCTTACTTAGGTTTCTGAATGATGTTCTAACTTTTGCCAGTGTAGAGTACGCTGCTGTCGTTATCCTATTAATATGTGCCTCAGGAGATAGATTAGGTGTTACGTCCACCCCCAGGTCTCTTTCACGCGTCGTTACAGGTAGGCTGTTCCCCTTCATTGTGTACTGTCCCTTTGGTCTCTTTGTGTGTGTGTGTGTGTGTGTGTGTGTGTGTGTGTGTGTGTGTGTGTGTGTGTGTGTGTGTGTGTGTGTGTGTGTGTGTGTGTGTGTGTGTGTGTGTGTGTGTGTGTGTGTGTGTGTGTGTGTGTGTGTGTGTGTGTGTGTGTGTGTGTGTGTGTGTGTGTGTGTGTGTGTGTGTGTGTGTGTGTGTGTGTGTGTGTGTGTGTGTGTGTGTGTGTGTGTGTGTGTGTGTGTGTGTGTGTGTGTGTGTGTGTGTGTGTGTGTGTGTGTGTGTGTGTGTGTGTTGTGTGTGTGTGTGTGTGTGTGTGTACTTACCTCGTAATCGCCCAGTATACTTTGCGTGTGTGTGTGTGTGTGTGTGTACTTACCTCGTAATCGCCCAGTATACTTTGCGTGTGTGTGTGTGTGTGTGTGTGTGTGTGTGTGTGTGTGTGTGTGTGTGTGTGTGTGTGTGTGTGTGTGTGTGTGTGTATACTCATCAAGAATACCTTGTGTGTGTGTGTGTGTGTTTTGTGTACTCACCTAGTTGTGCTTGCGGGGGTTGAGCTCTGGCTCTTTGGTCCCGCCTCTCAACAGTCAATCAACAGGTGTACAGGTTCCTGAGCCTATTGAGCTCTATCATATCTACACTTGAAACTGTGTATGGAGTCAGCCTCCATCACATTACTTCCTAATGCATTCCTAATGGCTCATTTGGGCACTCAGTTTCCACCTGTGTCCCCTAGTGCGTGTGCCCCTTGTGTTAAATAACCTGTCTTTATCAACCCTGTCGATTCCCTTGAGAATCTTGAATGTGGTGATCATGTCCCCCCTAACTCTTCTGTCTTCCAACGAAGTGAGGTTTAATTCCCGTAGTCTCTCCTCGTAGCTCATACCTCTCAGCTCGAGTACTAGTCTGGTGGCAAACCTTTGAACCTTTTTCAGTTTAGTCTTATGCTTGACTAGATATGGACTCCATGCTGGAGCCGCATACTCCAGAATTGGTCTGACATATGTGGTATATAATGTTCTGAAAGATTCCTTACACAAGTTTCTAAAGGCCGTTCTTATGTTAGCCAAACTGGCATATGCTGCTGATGTTATCCTCTTGATATGAGCTTTAGGGGACAGTTCTGGCGTGATATCAACCCCAGGTCTTTCTCTCTCCCTGACTCTTGAAGTATCTCATCTCCCAAATGATACCTTGTATCTGGTCTCCTGCTTCCTACTCCTATCTTCATTACATTACATTTGCTTGGGTTAAACTCTTAACAACCATTTGTTCGACCATTCCTGCAGCTTGTCCAGGTCTTCTTGAAGCCTCAAGCTGTCCTCCTCTGTCTTAATCCTTCTCATAATTTTGGCGTCGTCAGCAAACATTGAGAGGAATGAGTCTATACCCTCTGGGAGATCATTTACGTATATCAGAAACAGGATAGGACCAAGCACAGAACCCTGTGGGACTCCACTGGTGACTTCACGCTATTCTGAGGTCTCACCCCTAACTGTAACTCTCTTCTTCCTATTGCTTAGGTACTCCCTTATCCACTGGAGCGCCCTACCAGTTACTCCTGCCAGTTTCTCAAGCTTATGCATCAACCTTTTATGGGGTACTGTGTCAAAGGCTTTCCGACTGTGCAAAAAATGCAGTCCGCCCATCCTTCTCTTTCTTGCTTAATCTTTGTCACCTGATAGTAGAATTCTATAAAGCCTGTAAGGCAAGATTTACCCTCCCTGAACCCATGTTGGTGGGTTGTCACGAAGTCTCTTCTCTCCAAATGTGTTATTAGGTTTTTTCTCACAATCTTCTCCAACACCTTGCATGGTATACAAGTTAAGGACACTGGCCTGTAGTTCAATGCCTCTTTTCTGTCACCCTTTTTGTATATTGGGACTACATTAGCAGTCTTCCATATTTCTGGTAGGTCTCCCATTTCCAGTGACCTACTATACACTATGGAGAGTGGCAAGCAAAGTGCTCCTGCACACTCTTTCAATACCCATGGTGAGATTCCGTCCGGCCCAACAGCTTTTCTGACATCCAGCTCCAATAATTGCTTCTTGACCTCATCTCTTGTAATTTCGAACCTTTCCAAGGTCACCTGGTTTGCTGCCACCTCTCTTAGCGCCATGACTTCTCCCTGTTCTATTGTAAAGACCTCCTGGAACCTTTTGTTGAGTTCTTCATGCACCTCTTTGTCATTCTTTGTGTACCTGTCCTCGCCCACCCTAAGTTTCATCACCTGTTCCTTCACTGTTGTCTTTCTCCTGATGTGACTGTGTAGTAGCTTGGGTTCAGTCTTGGCTTTATTAGCTATATCATTTTCATACCTTTTCTCAGCTGCTCTTCTCACACTAACATACTTGTTCCTGGTTCTCTGGTATCTCTCTCTACTTCCTGGTGTTCTGTTATTACGGAAGTTCCTCCATGCCCTTTTGTTCAGCTCCTTTGCTTTCACACATTTCTTATTAAACCACGAATTCTTCCTTTGCTTCTCTGTTTTTTCCTGTCGGACTGGGACAAACCTGCTTACAGCCTCCTAATATTTTTGGGTGACATAGTCCATCATGTCTTGTACGGACTTGGTTCCGAGTTCTGTGTCCCAATGTATATCCCATAGGAATTTATTCATCTCCTCATAGTTTCTCTTTTGATACGCCAACCCTTTGTTTCCCAGTTCTTTTTTGGGGGTGATAATTCCCAGCTCAACCAGGTACTCAAAGCTCAATACACTATGATCACTCATTCCCAAGGGGGCTTCCAACTTAACTTCCCTTATATCCGACTCATTTAGGGTAAATATCAGATCAAGCAAGGCTGGTTCATCCCCTCCTCTCATTCTTGTCGGTCCCTTGACGTGTTGACTTAGAAAGTTTCTTGTTGCCACATCCAGCAGCTTAGCTCTCCATGTGTCTGGGCCTCCATGTGAGTCTCTGTTCTCCCTATCTATCTTCCCATGGTTGAAGTCTCCTATGATTAGTAGTCTGGATCCGTTCCTGTTAGCCACAGAAGCTGTTCTCTCTAATATATTGATGGTGGCCAAGTTGTTTCTATCATATTCCTGTCTGGGTCTTCTGTCATTCGGTGGGGGGCTATATATGACTAATATTATAATTTTCTGTCCTCCAGTTTCTATGGTGCCTGATATGTAGTCACTGAAACCTTCACAGTTCTGAATTACCATCAACACGACCTCCTCCTCTCCCTTCTCTCTCTTTCCTCACTACATAGTAGCCCTATAGAAACACTGTGTTTGTTATAGTTTTCGTTAGCTTTGTTTCTGTGAGTGCTATTATGTCTGGGTTTTCTTCTAGTGCCCATTCTCCGAGTTCACTTGTTTTATTTGTAATCCCATCTATGTTAGTGTACATTGCCTTGAAGCTCACTTTCTTCTGTTCATTTTCTTGTTCCTTTCTTGGCGAGCATTCTGCTGGTGTGGGAAACTGTTCCGTGGGTGAAAAGATCTGTGAGGTGGTTTGCAGGGTCTCAGAGGATTTTGGGGTGGGGGGTGGGGGTTTAAGGGAAGGGGGGACAGGTAGGGTGTGGGGGTTTAAGGGAAGGGGGGACAGGTAGGGTGTGGGTTAAGGAGATAGGGGGGACATGGAGGATACTGGGTGAGGAGGGATAGGGAGGGTATGGAATGAAGGGGGAGGGGAGACAGGGGGGGAAAGGTGGGAGGGGGGACATGACGGGAATGGGGAAGGGGTGACAGGGTCAGAATGGGGTGGGGGGGGCGGGATGGCAGGTAAGGTGAGGGGAAGGGAGGGTTTCTATGCAGAAGGAGGTGGTGGTGTTGCTCTCCCCTCTGGTGTTGCTGGGATGCTGGTCTTGGGTTCCCCTCTTGTCTCTAGGACTGTTGTGTTGGGGGCTGTGATTTCCTGGTTTGCTCCTCTCTCCCTGCGCTTCCTCCTAGCCTCTGCTGCCCTGGCTCTGTCCTCCTTCGTCCTGTCCCTCTGCAGGAATACTTTTTTGTATCCCTCCACATGCTGCAGACGACTCTTTCTTTCGAGAATATCCTCCTTCGTGGTTTCGTTTGTAAACACCACCTTTACAAGTCAGTTTCTGTCCTTGTTGTACCAGCCCAAACTGAAAACCTTCTCAATGTTTTGTTCAGCCCCTTCCATCTGTAACCCCTTCATTAGTCCATGTACTGCCTCTCTATCCTTGTTATTCCATTCTTACCTGTTGGATCCTGTCATGTTCACAGAAAACAGTACCATTCGTTTTCTATGTGCTGCGAGTCAGACGAGAGAGAAGGTAAACAGAGAGCATACAGGACGCCCGTCAAGCTTGGAAGCTGCTAGTCATGTATCATCTTAAGTATTAAAGTCAGTAACCAAGCAATGGCTTTATATCAACCCTACAACCAAGACTTCCTCAGCTACACACGAACACCACACTGCCGACGAGGATGAACTGTGAACGCAGGTATTTGTTCAACTTAAAACACGAAGGAGAAACATGCTGTCTCGCCCCCAGAGGAGGAAGAAGTCGTGCTGTCTGTGAGCACCATACCCGATGCTGCGTGCTAACCAATGATGTGTGCTAACCAATGCTGTGTGCTAACCAATGCTATGTGCTAACCAATACTATGTGCTGACAAGCTGTGTACTGAGAAATCTGCGATCCATGTGTGCCGACGCTGTGTACGAAACGACGCTTTGATGCTGTATACAAAACCCGATGTTTTGTATACAAAACGTGCTCTGTGCTACAATTCTTCATGCTGTAAACTGACTGCTGTGCCAACTGCTGACAACTGCTGTACCAACTGCTGCCAACTGCTGTACCAACTGCTGACAACTGCTGTGCTGTTGTAGGTAGGAACAACACCACATGTATACAGAGCTAGGTAAGAAGTCAGTTCCTGCTGTGTTGTGCACTGTTGTGAACTTTTGCATTAAAATGCTTGTGTGCTTTGCAAAATTAAAGTAATTACAGTGAATTCTTAACTAACATATACAGTGCAGTAAGTGTTTAATATTCTGAGGAACATTTAAGTGATAAGTTTACATTTATTCAGTAAAAAAAAAATGGCAAATATACCTCAGTTTCCTGCATTTGATCCTGACTGTAACCAGACAAACCTGTCACAGAGGTGGACCAAATGGCTTAAAAGGTTTGAAAATTTGTTGATAGTTTCAGACATCAAAAGTGCTGAAAGAAAGCATGCCTTTCTACTTCATTATGTAGGTGATAGAGTTTGTGACATTTTTGACACACTGAAAGACACTGGTGGTGCCAAAGATTATGACATTGCCAAAGCCAAATTAACTGAACATTTCAAACCAAGGCAAAATACAGCAATAAAAATTATGCATTTCAGGAGAGCCAGACAATTCTCTAATGAAACTGTGGATCAATACCACACACGTCTGCAGGGTTTAGCAGCCTATTGTGAGTTTGCTGATGTTGACAAAGAAATCAAACAGCAAATAATTGAAACATGCACATCTACACGTCTCCGTCGAAGAGCTCTAGAACTTGTTGATGTTGAAAGTTCTCTTACCAAGATACTGGATATGGCTCGTCGAATGGAAGATGCTGCACGTGATGCTCGTGTCATGGAGTGCAGTGCCAACAACAGTTCTGCCACTGTTACTAACAGTGATGAGGTACTTAAGGTTCAGGGAGGACACCGTGATCAAAGAAGATATCATGGCAAACCTAACAGCAAATTGAGCCAAGAACCACATCACAAATGGGGTCAAGGAACAAGACTCAAGCAGTCACAACGACCCACATCAGAACGTGTCAACAATAAATGTTACAATTGTGGAGGAGAGTACCCACACCAAGGTAATGTTTGTCCTGCTCAAGGTAAGAAGTGCTATGAGTGTGGAAAACTAAGTCATTTTTGTGCTATGTGTCGTTCCGCACTAAAGAAACTGTTACCTATCCTTCGTTACAGCTCGTGACCCTACAGCAGCCAAGCTTTAATTACGTCTAGGGATACCACTGCTGCTCTCTAAAACGGGTCACCAGTATAACCCCTTGAGAAGTAATGAGCACATAAATAAAAATCTTCCTTTAGGACTGAAGAATAGATACAAAATATTATATAGATATATATTCAAGACAGTATAATATAAAAACACAGATGGTCAAGTTAACTTATACAACAAACAAAAGGTATTGTCCTTCTCCTAATATAGTATAATAAAATATGGCACAACAAGAAGTAACAGACTTATCACCCACATGTTACTCTTCCTGGTCCCCCGAAGCTACTGAACTCTCGCTCTGTCGCTACCCAAATTCTCACCTCCCGTCTGCCTCATCCCAGGATGAGGGATGGAAACTAAGGACTTTTTAATATTTAAAACTAATTGAACAACCACTTGTTCTCAAAACACACAAGAATGCAAATTACAGATAATAGTTACTTACAAAATATATAAGTACAATGCCACCTGTTTAATTGCAGAAAATAAACAATTACCTAAACTAAATAAAAGTGACATCTGGAACTTCCAAACTGAACAGGTCCAAATTCCAGAATTTAACAGGTATTAGACGTGTGCAAAGCAACCGCGCTCCTGTCTCCACTGACGCTGCCACACCACACGATAATTTACAAAAACACAATATGTGTACATATACAGGCAATGATATAATAGAACAAAAAATGTTATTTTAAATTTATATACGTATTCTGCTAGGAGTACGTAACACTTCCACCTCCAAGAAAAAAAATGCAATAGATTGAAGATCAATGGCATTTTTTCAAAGGAAAATGTATGACACTTGAGATTTATGGTATTAATTTCACCAAACATGTATAAGTAATAAGAACACATCTCTGGACAAAAATGAAAACACGCCAAATATAGTCTTACAGGAAACTCAGAAATTTCAGTCTTATGACTATGTTCTACATATGTGTCACTGGAGTATGCAAATTTATCTCTCCAAGGTACTATCTCATTTATTTCACTTTGTTTCAGATCATATTTCACACTCCTATCTACAACATTATCATTATTAGCATGAATAGAATTGTCAATAAAGGTAGCTGCTTTCACACAGTTATCATGGCAATTTAGCTTTTCATATGTTTCTACTATTTCTCCAAGATCAGTTCCGTATTTCCATGTGATCCCTTTTCCACATGGTGAATTTTTCCAAGACAGACTCCATTTCCCATTACTCCCTTTTTCTGGAGCTGAACTGCTTAATTGAAGCTGACTGGATGTTGAGTAGATTTGGGACTTCTCCTGGGTATGCTCTGACACAGACATCTGCTCTTCATCACTCTTGATCCTCTGTGGAACACATACTCTCGCCCAATGGATACTAAGATTAGAGAAATTAGCATTAAACCTCACAATTATGCATAGGACTTTCCCATTCATAGAACCTTCCGAAACACAAGACACCGACTTAGCAAACCTTTGACCTTCAAACCAAGAAATACAACCCAAGATAAGTGCAAAGACTACCTGATCGAACTGACTCAGATGATCCATAAGGAACACAGAAATCAATTGCCTCATAACTCTGTCATAACGATCAGTGAAAGAAAACAGGCATATGCCTAGGCACCATATCTCAATCAGAACTCCGAAGACAAGTTCACACCCCCTGATGGTGAACTTGAACACAACACACACTTTCATCAACTGTCTAGTCTTCCAAAAGACTAAATAAAACATGCCGAAAACTTTACAACCCTCACCATCACTTCCCAAGTGATTTACGTCTGATGACAACCAATCAACCAAGAGGTTTAAGGGTCTTAACATCTTGAAGATGAACAGCAGATTACCTGGGAAACACCCAAGGATAATCTGTAACCCTTCACAATGATTAACTCTAGGTAGGATAACCTTATCCCCCAACTTGAAATGCACACCTGGAGCCTCAAACATCAGCTCCCCAGTATGATTTAATCCTTCACCCACAATATGACTCTGAAAATCAACTCCAATATGACTCTGAAAGTCAACACCACACTTAAGTGGAACATACACTTTTATCACTCGTGCATCAAAATTAACTGGATCTGAATATAGAGACACAGCTCTAGTATAACTCACCACTTCCTCAGAACTGCTGGGTGCACAACCTACTTGAGTAAACTCTCTCTGCTCAACCACAAGGCTTGACAAAGATGTCCCACAGTCCATTACTTCACAAGAAAATGGCTGCAGAATAAAAGTAGATTTCAACATCCTACACACACTCTGACTCAATGTACACAATGAGAAATACTTACTCCACATGGAATAAGAAGCACAACTCCGCAACTTAGATCCAAATGCTACCTTACCACTCTCAATGATTTTACCAAAAGTTCCTCCCATGACTTCTGGAGCTGCTCGGAGTACTGTCTGCTCACAATCAATAATATCACTACCAAGCTGGGTCACATCCTCACAGACAACTGAAGAGGGAGGCTCAATGGGTCTCCATCTACTCAACAGAAGCTGATCCTCTGGCTGCTTTCCCACACTCTCCAAAACTGGATCTACAGTACAGACTGTCTCCTTGCTTCTCTCTGAAATCTTAGGGTCAGTTCTACTCAATGCACTTAAATTAAGGGAATCTGAAACGAGCGGGCAAGTAACAGGTAGTTTGACCTCCTCCCCTATTATATCACCTTGACTAGGGTGAGGCGGGGCCTCTACAACAGACTTACTCTCGACAACTGATTCTAAACTTGGAGTGAGCGGGAATACTTCTGCCAACCCGACATCTTGTCCTAAACCATTCACTTGGCTGGAATACAGAGTCGTGGCTTTTAAGTTTCTCTCAACTCCTGGCACAACGTTCGTAGTGAGCGGGCAAGACAATGGTACATGGACATCCTTTCCCAATTTATTGGAATAAAGCAGAGTCATAGTATCAGGCTTACTCTCAATAACTAAATCGGCCACACAGGAATCTGGAACAACCACATCCCACTTCTGCACTAAAGGGGTACTGGTTACTGGAACAAATGCTTGAGTAACAACATCAGAACTGACAACTGGATTTATATTAGTACTGACATCAGCACAGGTAGAATGGACAAAACCATCTTCTACAACAGGTTAATTCATAGAACTAACTTCAGCACAGGCAGAATAAACATGGTCTGCAACTGGCTGTTTACACAAACGGGGATCAATCTCACCCACAACATGATTTATGGCCACATCATTACCCAATATAACATCCACACCTGGGATGGGCAACTGTGTACTAACACCCACAGTGCATAAACTTGGTATAATGGTGGATCTGAAATTAATGTCTATTAGAGGTACAGTTTTACATCCTGCAACACTCTGAAGAACAACAAACTTTCCTGTCTCTTTCTTTTCAACATCAGAAAGAATACTGGATGAAATTATGGTTTGGGAAGCACCTGTATCACGAAGAATAACCACTGGCTTCCACTTCCCATTAATACACAAAAGATCACCTGAAGACATATATGGTGAATACTGTTTCACCCAATTGGGGTTTACAGTTACATGTTTATTAGTAAGTTTATTTTGCACACCTCTGCAATAAATGAGACCAGTTGGTCGTAACTCAGGGTGCAATATAAAACATGAATTAATTCCATGGCCTTTTCTCTTACAATGGGAACAGGACCTTACAGTGGACACACCTGTGGAACCAACTGTAGGTTTAGAAATAACCTTATTATTATTTGACATTCCTGACAATGAAGTAGCAGGGTTAGGTTTTGTAAGAGAAGAGCTCATGGGAGTAACTGGAGTACTAGGACGGGATGGATTCTGATAAGGAGTTCGGTGAGCATTATAATTTACTCTACGACTAGACTTAGGTGAAGTGGCCGTAAACTGGGCCTTAGTCAACAACTCATGCTCATCCGCGAGCTTTGACAGCTCATAAATGTCTGTTACATTCTTTTGTTCTGCCATAAAAGTAGACAGCTGGTCTGGGAGACATGACAATACTTCTTCCATTATAAGAAGATTCTTTAGAGCATCAAAGTCAGTGACTGAAAGTGACTTTAACCATCTGTTGCAAAAATTCGTCTTCTGACGAGTAAACTCTGCTATTGTCTGATCACTTATCCTCCTTAGGTTCCTAAACTTTTGCCTGTGTGCCTCTGGATTTAACTGATACGCATTTAAGATGCTTTTCTTTACAAATTCGTAATCAAAGCTATGAGCGTCAGGTAGGGATGTGAAAACCTCCTGACTACGCCCCTTAAATTGAGACTGCATAATGGCTACCCACTGATCCCTTGGCCAGTTCATACTGATGGCAATTTTATAAAAATGTGCAAAGAAAACCACAGGATCCTCCTCATTGAACTTGGGTAACTCTATATACTTATTCATCCTGATGGGATTATTATCACTATTTATTGAAACATTACTAGTATTTCCATGCCCAGCTGCCATACGCTGTGATTCAAGCCTGAAGTTAGTGTCAGCCATTTGTTGTTGAATCTCTAATTGTTGCTTTTTTGTGGCTTCTATTTGCAACTGTGCCTCAATTTCTAAACGTCTAGTCTCAAGCTCCCTCTGCTGAGCTTCCGCCTCTAATATTGTCTGTTCTTTTTGAGCTTCAAGCTCTCTTTGATGAGCTTCAGCCTCTAATATTCTCTGTTCTTTTTGAGCTTCAAGCTCTAATTGGCGAGCTTCTAACTCAAGACGCTTTAACGTCATCTGATCACTCGACTCCTCTCTTAACTCCTCTAGAATTTCTTCCTCTAACTCTCCATTCTCAACAAAATGTGTCACAATGACTTTCAATATTTGGGCTTTAACCATTCTATTGTTGGCGGTCAAATCCAAATGATTTGCCATTTGTATTAACTCAGTCTTTTTAAGGCTCTGAATCCCTTCAAAGTCTGGGTGAGCCACCAACGATGCAACTTTCTCCTCCATCGTTACTAACACTTGGCACTTGATTCACAACAATAATTAAAACACTGACACTGCACTATACTTCACTGTAAAATTGTCACCACACTGAAAATTCGCTTGGCTTCACTGCACAAACAAAATATATAGGATGACTTACCTCAAAATCGTGAAACGTTGTTACTTGACACACAGGAAAGCTTGCTTGGCACATGGAATAGTTCTTATAAAACACACAGACACTTAACACACTGGTAACTAGGAAGGCAAGGTTAGATTAGCATAATTAAGGTTAAGTGGGAACAATATATCCTGGACAGGCCCCCATAACTCTTTGTTACCTATCGTTCGTTACGGCTCGTGACCCTACAGCAGCCAAGCTTTAATTACGTCTAGGGATACCACTGCTGCTCTCTAAAACGGGTCACCAGTATAACCCCTTGATAAGTAATGAGCACATAAATAAAAATCTTCCTTTAGGACTGAAGAATAGATACAAAATATTATATAGATATATATTCAAGACAGTATAATATAAAAACACAGATGGTCAAGTTAACTTATACAACAAACAAAAGGTATTGTCCTTCTCCTAATATAGTATAATAAAATATGGCACAACAAGAAGTAACAGACTTATCTCCCACATGTTACTCTTCCTGGTCCCCCGAAGCTACAGAACTCTCGCTCTGTCGCTACCCAAATTCTCACCTCCCGTCTGCCTCATCCCAGGATGAGGGATGGAAACTAAGGACTTTTTAATATTTAAAACTAATTGAACAACCACTTGTTCTCAAAACACACAAGAATGCAAATTACAGATAATAGTTACTTACAAAATATATAAGTACAATGCCACCTGTTTAATTGCAGAAAATAAACAATTACCTAAACTAAATAAAAGTGACATCTGGAACTTCCAAACTGAACAGGTCCAAATTCCCGAATTTAACAGGTATTAGACGTGTGCAAAGCAACCGCGCTCCTGTCTCCACTGACGCTGCCACACCACACGATAATTTACAAAAACACAATATGTGTACATATACAGGCAATGATATAATAGAACAAAAAATGTTATTTTAAATTTATATACGTATTCTGCTAGGAGTACGTAACAGAAACCACAGTCAGTGAATAAAAGCACTGTACGAGGATCAGGTCAGAGGGGTCGAGGTGGTAAACACAATCTTGTACCTCATATCCAAAATGTTAATAATGTACAAGACAACATTTCATTACAACCAGTCTTAGATGACAGTGAATGTGATTACACTTATGGAGTACAAGCAATCACAGAATGGAATGATCTTCCAAACAACCCAGAGACTATAGTATACATTGCTGGTATTTGTCTCAAAGTTCTTATTGACACTGGATCAAACATTGACACCATTGCTGAGTGCCACTATGAAAAATTTAAAAAACAGTTCCCAAAGCTTGAAAACTACAATGACAAAGCCACTGCCTATGCTTCAAAGGTAGCCTTGCCAGTGATTGGAACTTTCACTGCAGAGATTAAGTCAAAGAATGCAATGCTCACTACTACATTCCATGTTGTTAGGAATGTAAAGGAGTCTCTACTCAGTTACAAGACTTCAACCAAATTGGGGCTACTTCAGCTTTCTAATGCTGTAGCAGTGGAATCTGTTAACAATGTTGATCCTATTGTTGCTGAATTTTCTGATTGATTTGAATCCATAGGTTGTTATACTGATAGCAAAGTACATCTGCACATCAACAAAGATGTAATTCCAGTTGCTCAACCACATCGCCGATAGCCATTCCATACTCGCAAGAAAGTCGATGCCGAACTGGATAGGCTGATGGAACTAGATATCATTGAACCAGTAACAGGCCCAACACCATGGGTAAGCCCAATTGTCACTCCACCAAAGCCGAAGAATCCAGATGAGATACGCATTTGTGTAGACATGCGTGTTCCCAACAAGGCAATAATGCGTGAACGCCATCCTACACCCACTGTAGATGATATGATCTACCGCTTGAATGGTGCAACTGTATTTAGCAAGTTAGATTTAAACAAGGGCTATCATCAGCTTGAACTTGATGATGAGAGTCGCTTCATCACAACGTTTACGACACATCGAGGTCTGTATAGGTACAAGCGCCTGAGTTTTGGTATTAACAGTGCTGCCGAGGTATTCCAGCACATCATCAGCCAGGTATTGCAAGATATACCTAATGCTGACAACATGTCTGATGACATCATTGTTTATGGCCGTACCCAAGCTGAACACGACAAAGCTCTTCGTGCAACATTGCAACGCTTACGAGAAAAGAATCTGACGCTAAGCCGAGCAAAGTGTGAGTTCAGTCAACCTAAAATTGAATTCTTTGGACATGTACTTAGTGACAAAAGTCTGTCTCCAGATCCTAAGAAAGTTGCAGATATCAAGAATGCTACACCTCCTTCAACATCCACTATTGTATGTTTCCTGGGAATGGCAAACTACTGTTCTCGCTTCATTCCAGATTTTGCTACCAATACGAAGCCTCTACGTGAGCTCTTGAAGAAAAATGCTTCATGGTACTGGAGCGATATCGAGCAAAATGCATTTGATGTTGTGAGAGATGCATGCACTAGTAGAGAATGTGACTGCTGTGTACTTTCATCCATCAATGGACACTGAGTTACCGGTGGATGCTAGTCCTGTTGGTTTAGGTGCTGTTTTAGCCCAACACAAACCTGGTCATCCAGATTCCAGAGTAGTAATTGCCTACGCCAGCCGTTCTCTCACAGATGTTGAGCAACGATACAGTCACACAGAGAAGGAAGCTCATGCTCTTGTATGGGGCTGTGAACACTTCAATGTGTATCTGCTTGGTGCACCCTTCACCACGATAGTCACTGACCACAAACCGTTGGAGACCATCTTCAATAATCCAAAGTCCAAACCACCAGCTCGCATTGAGAGATGGGCTCTTCTCTGCAGCCATACAACTTTATGGTGAAATACAAGCCGGGTGCAGACAATCCCGCTGATTACATCAGTCGACATCCTGCCAACAGTTTCACCATCACCAAGCATCAACAAGTTGCCAAGGAATATGTACACTCTGTAACCTGTGATGCAGTCCCTAAGGCTCTCACTCTTGATGAAATCCGTACTGCAACCCTAGAGGACCCAACTCTGCAAGCAACAGTGGATGCATTGACTAAGAAAAAGTTTCTACGCATCCCACCCTTAGGTGTTGACCAAGATGCATTCAAAGCACTTGAACGCATCCAGACAGAATTAAGTGTTACGCAACATCGCGACAGTGCTGCGAGGTACTCGTATCGTCATTCCAGCTGTTCTCCAGCAACGTGCTCGTAAGCTTGCACATCAAGGACACCAAGGTCTTGTTAGGACCAAACAGCTGCTACGAGAAAAGGTGTGGTTTCCTGGCATTCATCGTCAAGCAAAGGACATGCATGATGCCTGTGTCCCTTGCTAAGCTGCAGTGGATACTTCAAGACCAACACCTCTACAACCTTCACCACAACCTGCTGCACCATGGACGGAAGTATCGATGGACTTCTGTGGACCGCTACCAACTGGAGAGTACTTGATAGTAGTCATTGATGATCACTCACGTTATCCAGAAGTAGATATCATCACTTCTACATCTGCAAAGGCTGTCATCCCAAAACTCGGCAAGATCTTTTCAAACTTTGGCATTCCTGAAGTTGTCAAGACGGATAATGGACCGCCATTCAATGGACAAGGACTTCGTCAACTTTGCTGAGCATATTGGATTCAAACACCACCGTGTGATGCCACTACATCCTCAAGCAAATGGAGACGTCGAGAGATTCATGCAACCTCTCATGAAAGCAATACGCTGTGCTCATGCCGAAGGACGATCCTGGAAACAAGCTATGTATGCTTTTCTCAGGCACTACCGTGCAACACCGCATGGAACACTGGGCAAGTCGCCTGGCGAACTTTTATTTGGACGTCCTATGAGAATCGCACTACCCGTCATGCCAGCCGAGGTAACGGATAAACGTCTCGCTCAGAAGGATGCACTAGCCAAGGGCAAAATGAAAATTGCTCATGATCAACGTGCAAAGGAACAATTCATAAAGGTTGGAGATACTGTTCTCGTTAAAAAGAAAAAAGATGGAAAACTCGATATGCTGTATGATACAAAACCATGTAGAGTGATTAGTGTAAAAGGAACTATGGTAACAGCGAGTAATAGAGATCATAGTATAACACGTAATATGGCCTATTTCAAAGTGATTCCAACTAGTGTAGAAAATGATGAAGTGCAAAGTCGTACAAACGATAAAGAAAAAAATAGTTACAACCCGACAAACAATTCATCAAGGGATGTTATTGTATTTGGAGACTCTCGTCCTAAACGCCATGTTAAACGCCCTACACGATTTGATGATTAATTGTGTTCTATGTAATGCAAAGTATTTACTTATTATGCTAAACTAAATTTAATATTGTTTGAATAATGCAGATCTCTCATTCAATATTTTGTAACTTTGTATTACAGTTTCTTTCATGTTTGTTTAACATTGCATATGTATTTTTAACATTGAAATCCTTTGTAGTAAAGATTAAGTTGTTTAAATTCTTTGTGTGCTTAATTAATGTTAAATGTATGCAATATCTCTTGATATGTTAATAACTTACTTTGTGTCAATAACTTTGCTTTGTGCTACAAGCATGGTACACATCCTGTATTCATTCTTTTTAAAGAAAAGGAGGGATGTCATGTTCACAGATAACGGTACCATCCGTTTTCTATGTGCTGCGAGTCAGACGAGAGAGAAGGTAAACAGAGAGCGTACAGGACGCCCACCAAGCTTGGAAGCTGCTAGTCATGTATCATCTTAAGTATTAAAGTCAGTAACCAAGCAATGGCTTTATATCAACCCTAAAACCAAGACTTCCTCAGCTACACACTAACACCACAGATCCTTCCTGTTCTTTGATGCCTATAACTACTACTGATATGTGTGTGTGTGTGTACTCACCTAGTATACCTTGTGTGTGTACTCACCTAATATTCACCTAGTTTACCTTGAGTGTGTGTATACTCTGCTTGATACCTGCTTAATGGGGTTCGGGGAGTTCTTCTACTCCCCGAAGCCCGGCCCGAGGCCAGGCTTGACTTGTGAGAGTTTGGTCCACCAGGCTGTTGCTTAGAGTGGCCTCAGGCCCACTTACCCACCACAGTCGGGCTGGTCCGGCACGTTTTTTAGAAAAAAAAAATGTAGTTTTCTCTTGAAGATGTCCACGGTTGTTCCGGCAATATTTCTTATAGTCGCTGGGAGGACGTTGAACAACCTCTGACCTCTGATGTTCATACAGTGTTCTCTGATTGTGCCTATGGCACCTCTGCTCTTCACTCTTTCTATTCTACATTTTCTTCCATATCGTTCACTCTAGTACGTTGTAATTTTACTGTGTAGATTTGGATCCTGGCCCTTTAGTATTTTTCATTTATATATATTTTGGTATCTCTCTCGTCTCCTTTCTAGGGAGTACATTTGGAAAGCTTTGAGACGATCCCAATAATTTAGGTGCTTTATCTCGTCTATGCGTGCCGTATATGTTCTCTGTATTCTCTCTATTTCAGCAATCTCTCCTGCTCTGAAGGGGAAGTGAGTACTGAGCAGTACTCAAGACGGGACAACACAAGTGACTTGAAGAGTACAACCATTATGGTGGGATCTCTGGATTTGAAGGTTCTCGTAATCCATCCTATCATTTTTCTGGCTGACGCAATACTTGCTTGGTTATGCTCCCTAAACGTTAGATCGTCGGACATCATTATTCCCAAATCCTTGACATGCTGTTTTTCTACTATGGGCAGATTCAATTGTGTTTTGTACCCTTTATTATGTTTCAGATCCTCATTTTTGCCTTACCCGAGTTACTGGAATTTATCACTGTTAAACATCATGTTATTTTCTGCTGCCCAATCGAAAACTTTGTTGATATCTGTTTGTAGTTGTTCAATGTCTTCTGTCTGTCGTGTTCGTGTTCTGTCTTGTGTTGAAAGTTTTGTTCACCTCATCCAAAACTGTTGTAACATATCACCTCACCCAAATGCAGGTATATAAGATGAAAGCTGTTTAAAATTATAGCATAGCAGAACTCTGTTTAGTGTTTGCAGGTTATAGTTGTGTGTGTGTAAACTAAAGTCTTTGGAAATGTAATAAGTTATTACGAAACGCGTTCAAGTGTGCAAAGGTAGTTTTCAAGTGCAAGTTGATCGTGTGCAGAGGTAATTTTCATGCTGATTTTTGTGTCATCTGCAAAGGATGACACGAAGTTGTGACTTGTATTTTTGTTCATATCTGACATGAGAATAAGGAACAACAGTGGTGCAAGGACTGTACCTTGAGGTTCAGAGCTTTTAACTGCCCTTGGGCTCGATTTTATTTGATTGACTGTTACTCTTTATGTTCTGTTCGACAGGAAATTGAGTATCCAGCGTCCTACTTTACCAGTTATTCCCATTGACCTCATTTTGTGTGCTATCACCCCATGGTCACATTTGTCGAACGCCTTTGCAAAGTCTGTGTATACTGCATCTGCATTTTGCTTTTCCTCTAGAGCTTCTGTGATTTTGTCATAGTGGTTGAGTAACTGTGACAGACAGGATCTTCCCGCTCTAAATCCATGTTGTCTTGGGTTGTGCAACTCATTATTTTTCCATAAAAATAGAATTTTGATTCCTAATCACTCTTTCAAAAACTTTTATTATGTGTGATGTTAGTGCAACTGGCCTATAATTTTTTGCCAATGCTTTACTCCCCCCTTGTGCAACGAAGCTATATCTGCAGATTTAAGTGCTGTTGGTATCTCCCCTGTATCCAGGCTCTTTCTCCATATTACGCTGAGTGCTCTCGCTACTGGTACTTTACATTTCTTTATGAATATTGAATTCCATGAGTCAGGCCCAGGAAGTGAGTGCAAAGGCATATTGTCAATTTCTCTTTCAAAGTCTTCCGAGTTTATGGTAATATCCGTTATATTATCTGCAGCTTGAATGTCATTCATAAAGAAGCTGTCTGGGTCATCAACGTTCATCAACTCACATAGTATACCTTTTTTTATTTTTTTATACCTTTTACCTTTTTTTTTATACCTATACCTAGTATACCTTGTGTGTGTATGTACTCACCCACACACAGTGAGTACACACAGTGAGTATTGTGTGTGTGTGTGTGAGTGCACACACACACACAATACCTTGTGTGTGTGTGTACTCACCTAGTATACCTTGTGTGTATGTGTGTGTACTCACCTAGTATACCTTGTGTGTATGTGTGTGTACTCACCTAGTATACCTTGTGTGTGTGTGTGTGTGTGTGTGTGTGTGTGTGTGTGTGTGTGTGTGTGTGTGTGTGTGTACTCACCTATTTGCACTCACCTATTTGTGCTTGTGGGGGTTTGAGCTTTGGCTCTTTGGTTCGCCTCTCAACTGTCAATCAACAGGTGAACAGGTTCCTGAGCCTAATGGGCTCAATCATATCTACATTTAAAACTGTGTATGGAGTCAGACTCCACCACATCACTGCCTAATGCATTCCACCTGTTAACTACTCTGACACTGAAAAAGTTCCTTCTTACGTCCCTGTGGCTCATGTGGGTACTCAGTTTCCACCTGTGTCCCCTTGTTCGCGTACCACCAGTGTTGAATAGTTTATCCTTGTTTACCCTGTCAATATCCCAGAGGATTTTGTAGGTCGTGATCATGTCTCCCCTTACACTTCTGTCTTCCAGTGTCGTAAGGTGCATCTCTCGCAGCCTTTCCTCATAACTCATGCCTCTTAGTTCCGGGACTAGTCTAGGGGCATACCTCTGTACTTTTTTTGTCCAGCTGCGTCATGTCCTTGACAAGGTACGGGCTTCATGCTGGCGCCGCATACTTCAGGATTGGTGATTATCATTTTAGGTGTGTGTGTGTGTGTGTGTGTGTGTGTGTGTGTGTGTGTGTGTGTGTGTGTGTGTGTGTGTGTGTACTACACCAATAAACACACTACAACAACAAACTACACCAATAAACACACTACACCAATAAACACACTACACCAATAAACACACTACAACGACACACTACACCAATAAACACACTACAACAAAACACTACACAATAAACTCACTACAACGACACACTACAATGACAAACTACACCAATAAACTCACTACAACAACAAACTACACCAATAAACCAACTACAACAACAACAACAAACTACACCAATAAACCCACTACAACAACAACAACAAACTACCCCAATAAACCCACTACAACAACAAACTACACCAAAAAACCTACTTCAACAACGAACTACACCAATAAACCTACTACAACAACAAACTACACCAATAAACCTACTTCAACAACGAACTACACCAATAAACCCACTACAGTATAAACCCACTACAACAACAAACTACACCAATAAACATATTTCAACAACAAACTACAACAATAAACACAGTACAACGACACACTACACCAATAAACGCACTGCAACATCAGATTACACCAATAAACACACTACCACAACAAGAAGATACATCAATAACCCACTACAAAAACAAACTACACCAATAAACACACTACAACGACACACTACACAAATAAACTCACTACAACGACACACTACACCAATAAACACACTACAACGACAAACTACAACAATAAACTCACTACAACAACAAACTACACCAATAAACTCACTACAACAACACACTACACCAATAAATCCACTACAACGACAACAAACTACACTAATAAACCCACTTCAGCAACAAGGTACAAAAATAAACACACTGTGACGGGAAAGTGTTGGAGCATAGATGTTCGGCAGTCCTCCAATGGCAGGTGTCAATGCCTGGTCACACTTCCAAAAAAAAGATAGACTGCTTGCCTGTTGTCTGTGGTAAGTTAGAGGGAGGAACACGTAAAACACAAAGTATGAACAATGAAACTTTAATATTTTTTCTTTAAACATAAATGAAAATAAAGACAAATCTCGGGTAAATGACTAGTGCAATAAAATGAGAAAGATAAATGCAAAAACACAATAGATTAAGTAATATAATGGTGAAATGGTGCTGAGAATATTGGCTTTAGCTGAGACCTCCCTTAATATACGAAAGCCAGAGAGCTTAGTATGCCAGAGAGAGAATTTCAACTCTAAGAGCACAAAGAGTATTCTGAAGTTGATGGCTGGTTCAGCTCAGACGTCGACTCAGGTAGTTGGCGCTGAGGTGCAGGGTGCAGGTGCGCGGTCGGTGAGTCACCAATCAGGAGCAGGCAGGCTGGGATGGGTAGTTTGCTGGTTGACGACGAGCCGGCGTGGAGGGTGTGTGGAGTAGGGGGGTGTTAGGGTACGTTTTGCCTCCTGGCCAAAACGTTTTGTGCTACTGGTGATGTATCTTGAATGTAGCATCTTGTACTGGTAGAATTGACGAACTTTAAGTAGGGAAGAGCAGGCTCAATCTCTCTTGAAAGAGATTATCATCACAACACAATAACAACAAACTACAGCAATAAACACACAACAACAACAAACTTCACCAATAAACACACTACAACAACAAACTACAGAAATAAACACACTACAACAATAAACTACACCAGTAAACACACTACAACAACAAACTACACCACTAAACACACTACAACAACACACTACACCAATAAACACACTACAACAACACACTACACCAATAAACTCACTAAACAACAAACTACACCAATAAACCTACTACAATAACAAACTACACCAATAAACACACTACAACAACACACTACACCAATAAACACACTACAACAACAAACTACACCAATAAACTCACTACAACAACAAACTACACCAATAAACCTACTACAATAACAAACTACAGCAATAAACATACTACAACAACAAACTACATCACTAAACACACTACAACAACATACTACATAAATAAACTCACTGCAACAACAAACTACACCAATAAACACACTGCAACATCAAACTACACCAATAAACACACTACAACAACAAACTACACCAATAAACTCAACTACAACAACACACTACACCAATAAACTCATTCAACAACAAACTCCACCAATAAACTCACTAAACAACAAACTACACCAATAAACTCACTACAATAACAAACTACACCAATAAACCACTACACCAATAAACAAACTACAACAATACACTACATAAATATATTATATACTACATAAATCTACATTAATGACCTTCCAAATGCCTCCCAACACCTCAAACCAATTCTATTTGCTGACGACACAACCTTCATTTACTCCAGTCCTGACCCCCTTGCTCTAAATGCCACAGTAAATACTGAGCTAGAGAAAGTCCATCTTTGGCTAACTGCCAACAAACTCACCCTTAACATTGACAAAACGTTTTATATTCTGTTTGGCAATAAATCCTCTAATCATATAAATCTCAAAATAAACAATACCCAAATTTGTAACAAATTAGATGGCAAATTCCTTGGCGTTCTCATCGACCACAAGCTGAATTTCCAGGGACACATTCTAAATATATCAAAAAAAGTTTCAAAAACTGTTGGCATTCTTTCTAAGATCAGATATTATGTACCCCGCCCTGCCCTGGTGACTCTCTATTACTCCCTCATCTATCCATATCTCAACTATGGTATTTGTGCTTGGGGTTCTACTACCCAAAATCATTTACGTCCTCTAATTACTTAACACAAAGCTACTATTAGGACAATATCCAACTCTGGCCCCAGACATGACTCGGTACCCCTACTCAAATCTCTAAATATGTTAGATATTAAGTCATTGCACATTCTCTCATGTGTATTATACATATATAAAACGCTGAACTGTAATGCCAATCCTGACCTCAAAAGATTCATTGAAGGTTGTAACAGAACCCATGAGCACCACACCAGAAATAAATACAGTTTTGATATTCCTAGAGTACGACTTAATCATACTAGAAATGCTCTTCAAATCAAGGGACCCAGAATGTGGAATGATCTTCCCAACCATGTTAAAGACAGTACCTCTCTCAACCAGTTTAAGATAAAAACGAAGCACTACCTAATAAATTCCCTGTAACCTACCTTACCCCTCTCTTGTCAACCCATGTATGTTTTTTTTTTTCAAAACAACGCTGTTTGAATGTAATTTACTGTAATAATTTGTAACTGTATTTGTGCTGCTTTTTCAACCATGTTCCCCCCTCTTTTACCTCTATTTTTATTTGTTCTCAACACATTTTATTCTTTTTACCCATTAGTTTTAAGCTTTAGTCATTAATGTTTTTCCTGCCCGAAACGCTTTGCGTAATAGTGGCTTTAGGCATTGTATGTACTAGCTCTATCTATTAGCCCAACAAACTTTGTAAAATCTCTTTATGTATGTACCTTACCTAAATAAACATTTATTTATTTATTTATATATTATTTATATTCACTTCAATAACATACTACACTAATAAACTCACTACAACTACAAACTACACCAATAAACTCACTACAACAACAAACTACACCAATAAACTCACTACAACAAACAACACCATTAAACCCACTACAATAACAAACTACACCAATAAACTCACTACAGCAACTCACTACAGTAACTCACTACAGCAATAAACTCACTTCAACAAAAACACTTCACCAATAAACTCACTACATCAACAAACTACACCATTACACCAAGTAAAATAACAAACTACACCAATAAATCTACTTCAACAACAAACTTCATCAATAAACTCACTACAACGAGACACTACACCAATAAACTCACTACAACAACAAACTACACCAATAAACTCACTACAACAAACAACACCATTAAACCCACTACAATAACAAACTACACCAATAAACTCACTACAGCAACTCACTACAGTAACTCACTACAGCAATAAACTCACTTCAACAAAAACACTTCACCAATAAACTCACTACATCAACAAACTACACCATTACACCAAGTAAAATAACAAACTACACCAATAAATCTACTTCAACAACAAACTTCATCAATAAACTCACTACAACGAGACACTACACCAATAAACTCAATACAACAACACACTACACCAATAAACTCACTACATCAACAAACTACACTAATAAACTCACTACATCAACAAACTACACCAATAAACTCACTACATCAACAAACTACACCAATAAAGTCACTACAACAACACACTACACCAATAAACACACTAAAATCACAAACTACACCAATAAACACATCACAACAACAAATAACACTAACAAACACACATCAACAGCAACAAATTACACCAATAAACACACTACAACAAGAAACTACACCAATAAACACACTACAACAACAAACTACTCCAATAAACACACTACCACAAAAAACTACACCAATAAACCCACTACAACAACAAGAAGCTACATCAATAACCCACTACAACAACAAGCTACACAAATAAACACACAATTACAACACATTACACCAATAAACACACTACAACAACAACAATATACACCAATAAACAAACTACAACAACACACTACACCAATAAACCCACTGCAACAACAACAACTACACAAATAAAAACTCATTTCAACAACACACTACACTAATAAACTGACTACAACAACAAACTACACCAATAAACTAAACTACAACAACACACTACACCAATAAACTCATTACAACAACAAACTACACCAATAAACAAACTACACCAATAAACTCACTACAATAACAAAATACACCAATAAACCACTACAACAGCAAACTTCACCAATACTCTAACTACAACAACAAACTACACCAATAAACTCACTACAATAACAAACTTCACCAATAAACTACTACAACAACAAACTACACCAATAAACTCACTACAAGAACACACTACAGGAATAAACTCACTTCAACAACATACTACATCAATAAACTCTCTATACCAACACATTACACCAATAAACTGACTACAACAACTCACTACACGAATAAACTCACTACAACAACACACTACACCAATAAACTCACTACAACATCAAACTACACCAATAAACCCGCTATAACAACAATAAACTACACCAATAAACTCACTACAACAGTAAACTCACTACAACAATAAACTCACTACAATAAGAAACTACACCAATAAACTCACTACAACAACACACTACACAAATAAACTCACTACAACAACACACTACAACAATAAACTCACTACAACCACACACTACACCAATAAACACACTACAACAACAAACATCAGCAATAAACTCACTACAACAGCACACTACACCAATAAACTCACTACAACAACACACCACAGCAATAAACTCACTACAACAGCAAACTATAGCAATAAACACACTAAAACAACAAACTACTCCAATAAACTCTCAACACGAACACACTACACCAATAAACTCACTACAACAAAACAAACTACACGAATAAACTCACTACAATAAGAAACTACACCAATAAAATCACTACAACAACAAACTACACCAATAAACTCACTACAATAAGAAACTACACCAATAAACTCACTACAACAAAAACAAACTACACGAATAAACTCACTACAACAACAAACTACATCAATAAACCCACTACAACAACAAACAACACGATGTGTGTTTATATTTCAGTCATGTGTGTTAATATTTCAGTCATGTGTGTGTGTTTATATATCAGTCATGTGTGTTGACATTTCAGCCATGTGTGTTGACATTTCAACCATGTGTGTTTGTATATCAGTCATGTGTGTTGACATTTCAGCCATGTGTGTTTGTATTTCAGTCATGTGTTTATATTTCAGTCATATGTGTGTATATTTCAGTCATGTGTGTTTATATATCAGTCATATGCGTGTTAATATTTCAGCAACGCATATCAATATATTCCAAATGTTTAATGTTATATTAGCTTTCATTTAAAACTTATAATGTTTTTTCTGAAGTTTTATTCAGCTGAGATTAAATGGTAACAACATTGAATTATTTTGTAAATTTATCACAGGCAGAAATATCCAGATTTGTTCCACCCTAACTAAATTTATTTATATAGGATATCTTATCATGTTAGACTTTGAGAAATAACTTTCATCATAACTTTCCTCATCGATCGTTCAAGGATTGGCGAATAATAATAATAATTTGATTATACTCTTTGGAGAAAATGGCCACCATAAAGCCAATGGATCTTCTAGAAAAATCAGGAAAGTTTCTGCATCATGGCCGGAAACTGTTGGGCAACTATGTGCAGTGGGCGAGCCCCACCTGGACCCTTCAGCTCATCCTTCAGTGCACCACGTCCTTCGTGTTTGCAGGACTTGTTCTTGCTTCTACAGCCATACAGTTCGTGGGGAATATTGAGTGTAAATCGCAGTCGGGCGGATTGACACCCCTGACAGACGAGGATAAAATTTCTGTATGTTTACAGTATACGAGATATGACGCCCACTCTGACGGAGGAGCCAACGCCAGCGGCACCACCGACTACCCGTGGATGCCCTGGGTGTATCTCCTGCTGTTAATAATAACTTTCATCCCTGTCCTAGTCAAAAAATATTTTGAACACGCACTGCTAGAGAAGTTCATCCAAGACTTCGTCGATCAAAAGTTGGAAGGTGAAGAAAAATATATAAGCTATTGGAGAGATAGTGTTGGAACACATCAGGGGTAAATATGGGCGCCATTTTTTATATCCGTGTCTTGCCTCGTGGTGAATGTCATAAGTTTTTTTCTTTTAGATGCGTCATCAGCGGGAACCTTCCACAAGATGGGCTAACATTTCCCCTACACCAGGGACGCTAGTAACTCTAGCAATGAGTTCTCACGGATGTTCCCTCCCACCGGACTATGTTCCATCACTCCCAAGATGGCACTTGCTGTATAAAGTACAGAAAACTACGGGTGTAATTTGCCATATAATTGGGTTTATGAAAAGATACAGATTTGTTTATTTTGGTATTTTATTACTCTGTTAATTTCATGTTTGTTTTTTTTAATAATATATATAACGTACCCATTTAGACGCCGGTAATTAATGGTCTCGAATGACTTAACCCATTTTGAGTAGAAACGCCTACTAGATGATTGGAACGGTGATGACCTCTACGTGCTGTATTGCACGTAGAACATGGTGCACAATACTACTGCAGCTTAGTGTTTAAACATTATTGTGGGATTTCAAGAGATGCTGGAGCGGGAGTGGGCAGAAGAGATGGTGTGAGACCGCAGTTAGTCTCACCTCACACATGTGGACCACAAGTGGTTGGTAGAGGCGGGACCAAATAGCCAGAGCTCAACCTTCACAAGTACAACTTGCTGAGTATAATCCGGTCTACAAGTAAAAATTTCCATAAAAGTGCAGTCGACTGAGGCACATTTGAGATCATCCCGGACGAAGGATCAAACCCTCATCACGGCCCTTGTGGATTCGTTCATTTACCATAAAGGATATTTATTAAGACTGATTAAAATTATTTACATTAAAACTCAAGAGGAGGGATGAGACAACAGTCAGCAGTTGCGTGTGTGTGTGTGTGTGTGTACTCATCTATTTGTGTCTGCAGGATCGAGCATTGACTCTTAGATCCCGCCTTTCTAGCCATCGGTTGTTAACAGCAATGACTCCTGTCCCATTTCCCTATTATATCTAGTTTTAAAATTATGAATAGTGTTTGCTTCCACAACCTATTCCTTAAGTGCATTCCATTTTCCCGCTACTCTCACGCTAAAAGAAAACTTCCTAATATCCCTGTAACTTATCTGAGTTTCCAGCTTCCTCCCATGTCCCCTCGTTCTGTTACTATTCTGTGTGAACATTTCATCTGTTTCCACCTTGTCCATTCCCCTGAGTATTTTATACATTCCTATCATATTCCCCCTCAACCTTCTTTTTTCTAGTGTCGTAAGGCTCAGTTCCTTCAGGCGCTCTTCATATCCCATCCCTCGTAACTCTGGAACGAACCTCGTCGCAAAACTTCTGAACCTTTTCCAGTTACTTTATGTGTTTCTTCAGGTGGGAACGCCATGATGGTGCGGTATACTCTAAGACTGGCCTCACGTAGGCAGTGTGAAGCGCCCTTAAAGCCTCCTCACTTAGGTTTCTGAATGATCTAACTTTTGCCAGTGTAGAGTACGCAGTTATCGTTATTCTATTTATAGGTGCCTCAGGAGTTAAATTTGGTGTTACATCCACGCCCAGGTCTCTTTCTCGAGTCGTCACAGGTAGGCAGTTCCACTTCATTGTGTACTTTGACCTTTGGATAGGAGATAGGAGATAGGAGACCTTTGGTCTCCTATCTCCATAACTTTACATTTGCTCGTGTTGAACTCCAGTAGCCCTTTTTCTGACCATCTCTGCAACCTGTTCGGGTCCTCTTGGAGGATCCTGCAATCCTCATCTGTCACAACTCTTCTCATCAACTTTGCATCATCCGCGAACATCAACATATAGGACTCTATTCCTGTAAACATGTCGTTAACATATATTAGAAATAGAATTGGTCCACCGATCCTTGTGGTACTCCACAAACTTAGCTTAGCACATGTCTCCACCTGCCAGCCTTAGCCACCCGACTGGTGTTCCACCCACATGCACGGCACGGCGTCTACCACAAGACCAAACTAAAACCTACATGAAATCTCCTGATACTCTGCTATCAGAGAGTAATACTTAAGCACATAATTATAATTAAACTTATGTGTATATAACACTGCTAAGGTGTAAAAGAATTTAAGTACAATCAATAACAGTAATAATTTCAATGGCGAAACATTGACGCTAGCTTGAATACACGGCCCGCCACTGGAGCAATCCCAAATATGGTCATCCCCCCAGTGAACTGCCACCGACTCCCCCCACAGGTTTTAACATCCAAATAGCCTAACACAATATTCAAATCAGGCACACTACAGCATGCTACAATTAAATCAAACATAATTATACTGAAACACAACTGGATACCATGTTATATTTATTTAACGGGGAAAAGAAATAATGGACATACATATTTAGCATGATGAATGTTAGAATCAAAAACAGATTCGTAACACATATATCACAATCTGAATGACGCTAAATGATCTCGTGGGTGTTTACTACTGGCGTTTTTTAATACTTGCAACTGTTCACTGCTGATTTCTCCTCTTTCAGCATTACCCTCATTTATCTACCAATGATATGTTCTTTCCTAAACACCACCACTCCTTTAGGTATAAAATCCTTTTCTTCAATTTGGGATGGTGACCTACTAAATGGAACTGTGTTACACGTTTGTTGATTATCAACAAAATAACGGCAGCTAACCTATCTTCTGTAAGTTCTATAATTTTTATGTAAACATAACCCTTATAAACACTTATAGCATTATCTGCCTTAGCTGAATCCATACTGGTGCTGTGAGAGAAATCTTGATTTTTTTAAATATTCCAAGAGACGTTTCCTTGCAAGGTTCTCTAGTGTCGAACTGAGAATGGTGGATAATGAAGCTACTGTGTAGTTTAGTGGCTCCTGTGTCCTTTCATTCTGGCACATTGACACTACATTGTCTGTCTTCCATTCCTTTGGCAACTCGCCTCATTTTCAGTGATGTGTCGAAGAGCAAACGGGATGCTCAAGTCCACAGCTACATTTTTTAGTCTCCACAAAAACCATTTGTTATTTACAGTATGTTGTTGGGTGAGTATTGATGAGCCATATGTTGCTTACAGTAAAGTGGTGGGTGAGTGTTTAAGGTCCGAATGTTATAGTAAGGCTAGTTACAATGCGTTGTATAACTTTATTCGAGTGGTTAAAACTTATTTAAGATCTGATTTAATTTGTAACTTTCTATTGAATTACACATCAAATCAGCACTTGGTGTAAGGCATAGTATTGAAAGCTGTACCCTAAAGTATCGCCAACAACACCTGCTCTTGCTTACTTATAAATAATGGAAGTGCAGGGATCTATATAGTAATAAACACCAGTTCTAACTACATGGGACAAGAAATACACCTTGGAGTACAATTTTACAAAAGGGTTTTTATTTAAAAAATATCAGAATTCCTCACACTTCTTAGAACAGCGGTGGGGGGTGTACTTGGATCCACCAAAGGATTGATATAGACAAAAAGGGGTGGGGGAGGTTCCTTCTCCCTCTACAACCTGGGACTTAAAATCCTTACTCTATTCCACTCCTCATAGATCACTACAAAGGGTCTGGGTTTACAAATGAATATACAAAATAAATGTGAATACCCCCCTTCCTGTGACACACAGCTGAGAAGTTGTTTTTAACAGTTTTACACACACAGTTTTAAGAAACTAAGGAATACTGGGTGTCAAGTACCCAGGAGTCTCCCTTTTGAGTTCCCTTATGGTTGTCAAGTGACCATCATAGTCGTTAGCATGTCTCGACTTGGGTCTCCCTTGCAGACCACGGGTACAGTCAAATCAAGAAGGAGACCTGTGTCAGTAGTATGGCATCTTGTTGTGACAGTGGGTCACCTGAGTGATAGTCAGGTTTTGGCTCCAGTTACTCAAACTAACAGATGTCAGTAACCTAAGATATGATCCAGGATCCAAAGAGGCATCCTCTCATTGTTAATCCAGATGTGTTCTACCAGTTGCAGCCATGTCTACGCCTGCGATCCAAGAGCTCAAGTCTACAGCATGCCTACCTCCCTCACACTCCCCTCCGTTGGTCTGGTGAGTCCTGACAGGTCAAGTGGAACAGTTCTGGGAGTGACCCTACAGGTGTGAAGCTTGTTGTAAGTTGCAGTGTCTCCTGCGGTGTTGAACACGTGGAGAGCACTCACCACTTGTCTGTAGTTACAGTATACTTTGTTGTTTTCAGTTAGCTAGCTAGTAGCCCCACTTGGAATTTTTACATTGAGTTAGACATACCATGTACTAAGAAAAATTTACATAAACTCTTGAAATTTACATTTAATTTTTCTTTTTTCCTTGTCCCCCCGGGAAGGGGAATTATGTAAGAGAGAGACCCTTGCGTAGGGAGAAATAAAAGTGCTATTGAGAGGGGCCCCTTGTGTAGGTAGAAATAGCAGTGTTAAATGTTCAAAGACAGTTAAGTAGGAGAGAGTGCCTTGTATAGGGAGAAATAGCAGTGCTATTGAGAGAGACCTTTGTGTAGGGAGAAATAGCAGTGTTAAATGTTGAAAAACAGCCTGGAACATTATAAGACATACAAATGAAGTACTGGGAAATGTGTATGACATGTATAGGGAGGGGACATTATTGGAACCAGGCAGGCAGGAAGGGACATGTGCAAGCCCCTATCAGTCACTTGGGAGAGGGAGGCAGTGAGCACCAGACCAGTGTTGTGGATGGTCTCCAACAAATACAATAAGTGCAGTATTATTTTTTGAGATATATACAAGAGTTGTTACATTCTTGTACAGCCACTAGTACGCGTAGCGTTTCGGGCAAGTCCCTGGAATACGATCCCCTGCTGCGAAGAATCGTTTTTTCATCCAAGTACACATTTTACTGTTGCGTTAAACAGAGGCTACAGTTAAGGAATTGCGCCCAGTAAATCCTCCCCGGCCAGGATACGAACCCATGACATAGCGCTCGCGGAACGCCAGGCGAGTGTCTTACCACTACACCACGGAGATGTCTTACCACTACACCACGGAGATGTAAAGATTATAGATGTTTATAGTGGTGCTTCCCCTTTTCTTTATGAGTTGGAGATAGGAATTTGTGGAAATAAGGATTTTTGGAAGCCTGTGTGTAGGGAGAGTGGTGTGTTGTTAATTCAGGTGTATATGCTCAGTTGTGTGTCACATAGGGGTTATTCACATTTATTTTGTATATCCATTTGTAAACCCAAGGCCCTTTGTAGTGACCTATGAGGAGTAGAATAGAGTAATGACCTTAAGTCCCAGGTTGTAGAGTGAGAAGGAACCCCCCCCCCTTTTTTTGTTTGTATCAATCCTGTGGTGGATCCAAGTACACTCCTCCCCCCCCCCCTGTTCTAAGAAGTGTGAGGAAATCTGGTATTTGTTAAATATTTTCCTTTTTGTAAAATTGTACCCCAAGGTGCAGTTCTTGTCCCATGTTATTTATTTATTTATATATACAAGAAGGTACATTGGGTTTGTGAGAATACATAGCATAGTACAGTATTTACAATCTTGTAAAGCCACTAGTACGCACAGCGTTTCGGGCAGGTCCTTAATCTAACAGATAATTTTAAGTAGGTAAATTCTATCAGAATTAATAAAATGATAACAAATGTAGTTAGAACTGGTGATTATTACTATATAGACCCCTGCACTTCCACTTTTTATATGAAAATAAGAGCAGGTGTTGTTAGCGATACTTTAGGGTATGGCTTTCAATCTCGTACCTTACAGAAAGAACTTGGCTAGCAGTAGGAACCGAAGGAGATTGTGATACAAGATGTTCACATGGTGAGGCAGGACTCAGCAAAGTTTGGAGAACTATTCCTGATGTAGGGACCGAAGAATGTTGAGGTCCTAGAGGTTGTTGAGGTTGTGCTGCAGGACCCAGTGGAGTACTAGAATGAGGTTGAACTGTTCCCACTGCATGGACCGAAGAATGCTGAAGTCCGAGGAGATGAAGTTGTGACCTAGTAGATTTGATGGTTCGTTGGGTTGCATGCAGGACAGGATGTTGAGTGGTTCCTCTATGACGACTGTCGCTGAAGTGTATGATCCAATCTCCCAGTATTTTGATGCTCCAGTATCCTCCCTGGCGATAGGAGCACCAGTATGATGGTGCTCCTATCGCCAGGGTGAAAGACTAAAGGTTTTCTAGTACCTGGCAGGGTGAGAATGAAGTTAGTACTTGACAAGGATGTACGACTTTCAAATGCAATGGAAGGTAAGTTTGTCTTACAATATTTTAGCTGGGGGCTGGTAAAGTTGTCTGGAGGAGCACGTTTATTTGGATTTGGTTCGTAGAGAGAAGGATCTTTCCTGGTGGAGCAACAGATCGAGAACTAGAACCAGTGTAGTCAGGCAAAGTACAACAAGAAGGACTAGACAATACCTTGGAGGCGTTGATTGTATTACACAGGTAGTTGGAGAAGATGTTGTCACACTGGCTCTGACTTTCCCTGGAGATGTCCGTATTGCGGGCACTGCTTCCCGAGGTGCTTCACAACGTTACCAGCAGTACTGTTCTGGACGGAAACTGCTGTAGAATACCTGATGGTAGAACACGGCAGATTTCTTATATGTAAGTTACCTGAGCTTGTCTGGAACAGCGGCACGTCATGGTTGTTGATGGTATGGCTGAACGGCTCAGAAGACACTGATACCTGCATTAGTGGTGCCCTGAAAAGAGGAGCGTTACGCTTACCTGTCGTCTGAGACGGGTGCCTATTCTTCACAAAGTATTTGATATCTCGAATCATACCTAGCCAGTAGTAGTCCTGTTTCAGGGTTTTATAGGTATTATAGAAGCCGTAGTGTGAGCGAGATCCATGGACCAGAGGCAAGATATCTTGTCGTAGGCTGTTGGGAACTACCAGTTGGTTGATGTTAGCCCGATCGTCGTCCTCCTTCAATTTCCTGGTTCTGTAATACCGGTATAGCAATTAGTGCTCTACAAAGAACCCAAGGATACTGCTAGATTGTGTCTCAGCCTGTAAGAATAAAGATGGTAAGGAGGGATCCTCTCTCTGCAACTTACGGAATTCCAGCATAGTGAGATTCGGTGGGAGGCTCTGAAAATGTTGAGATACAGGCGAGCAGCTGTGGCCCGCTTCGTCACCATAACAGGAGGGGAGACGTCTTCAGAATCATCTGTTGCTTGGACCTCTTCTTTAACAAACTGCAAGATAGGATTTTTCAATGCTGAGTCACATACGTGGCGTTTTTCTGTGATGATTAAATTTGCAGGTTGTTTCTGCCAAGTCGTTGCCCAGGTGAAGTTGAACTCCTGACATGGGAAAAGGCTTTTCCCTGATGGCGACTTGGACTTCACCTTGTAAAAACGGACATTCCAGTCAGACTCTGGCCAGTGGATAAGGAGTAGTGGCAGTTAGGTCCGTGATGAGGACAGTTTCTCCGGTGTAGGTGACGTTGGGTAGGTGACTTCAGAAGGATAGATTGTAGAGCAGCTGTGTCCCTCAAGATGTTCTCATTGAACCTTCCCTCAGAAGATTCACTGCTGATAGAGACAGTTCCGGAGTACAGGTGTCTGTTGAAGAGAGAGAGATCAGTGGATGAAACAAAAATATTCATCATTGGCTTAGGAATCTTATGAATTTTAGGAGGAGGTGATTTTGGTTTAGTCCCATTGCTGACCTTACAGTGAGGGCTAGTACACTCTTCTATGGTATGCCCATAGTCCTTTCCGTAACGGCAGTACAACGAGGAGTTCACATTGCTGGTACTCACTTTTTCAGGACTAGACCAGGAGGTCTTACTAGAAGGTGTGACAGATGGTACTTTGTTAATAATTGTGTAGGAGTCAGCCAACTGTGCACATCTAGTAAGGTCTGTTTCTTCCTTGTTTGCTAGGTAGAGACGTATGGGATTAGGTACACGCCTAAGGAATTCTTCCACCAGGATGAGGTTGACGAGATCTGTAAAGATGGACAGTTGTGCTGCTTCCAGCCACTTCATGAAATATCTCTTTTTATTATTTGCAAACTCTAGGTAAGTGGTTGGAAGCAAGGTAAGGTGAGCGAGTGATTACCTTAAATCACTCGCTTTAAGGTAATCCTTAAACTTACGTCTGTAGGTCTCGATGGAGAGGAGGTAGGCATCGAGCACTGCCTGTTTCAGTACCTTGCAGTCGGTTTCAGACGCCATAGTACTGAGAGTCATGGCAGCTCTACCTGTTAAATGAGACCTGAGAAGCACATACCACTGATAATGAGGCCAGCTAAGTTGTGTAGCCAGAGCCTCAAATGAATTAAGGAATACATCAACCTCTGCCTCAACTAAAGATGGCATCAACTTAATTGAATGTGAACAATTAAAACGTACTGGGAGTTTAGCTTCTGCTTCATTGCGCTGAGTGATGTGGGTAGTTTCTAAGTCAAGCTCTTTTCTGCGGTGTTCAAGAGCAATGGCAGGTTCTCGTTCTTTCACTTTAAGAGCTTCCTGATCACGTTCCTTTTGGAGAGCTGCTTGTTCCCTCTCGTGTTCACGTTGGAGTTCCATTTATTGCTTTTGTAGCTCAAGTTGTTCCTTCTCTATCTGAAGAGCTTCCTTCTGACGTTCGCGTTCGAGAGAGGCAAGCTCTATCTTCAATTTCATGGCTGCCGAGGTGTTCTTATCTGCAATTAAGTGTGCTTATGAGACTCGGATGTAATATTATCATTGTCTAATAAGTGGTCAAGTATAAGGTTGTGTAGCTCAAGTTTAGTGGGTCCATGGGGGGCAGTAATGCGGTACTCATCTCATTTACTAGAGTTAACAACTCCACCTAAGTGCCACGATGTAGTGTGCCCACTTCATCATTTGGATTTTGTCTGAACGCAGTTAGACGAAACATGGTGAATAGAATGATAGTAAATATACGCACAGAGAATACCTCAGTTGTTGTACCAAAATATGAAATGTCTGACTGACAGGATGACGTGGCAACTGTAAACGATCCTGTTTAAACTTAATAGTCAAGGTTACAATAATTAACTTTAATAAGTGAATTGACTAAGTGCATTGAATTGATTAGGATCAAAAATGAAACAAGGACGTAGGTAATCTTGTACCCGGTACTCTATATGACGAGGATAAGGGCAAGAGGGATCCTACTTGAAATCTGAAACATAATTGTCTCGAAGCTAGTCCAAAAGATGGATTTCTTATCTTGTCTCTAAATGACGAGAACAAAGGTAAGAGGTTTCCTACTAAAACTAGATAGTACTTACAGAATTAACACTCGTGAATGAATTCTTCTTTTCGTAATGATGATGACCCCTGTTTCGGCCGTTTCTGGTTTACCTTCTCAGGCTCGTGGGGTGGGCGACCAAGCCCCCGAGTCAGTCCGTGTTGGAAGACCGGGCTCTGTAGCCTCCGCTGCATTGGGCCCCGACCTTGCTCCTCCTTTGGCTTCTCTGACTCCTTCCCCTGGCTCCCCTCCCTCCTCTGTGGTTGGGTCGAGCCCCAAGCCCCCAGTGGTGACTACCTCGTCCCCTGGCGCGGCTCCTTCTCTAGTTGTAACTACTGCGCCTTTTAACCCCTCTCTCTCTGGGGGTTCTCACCGCCGTCCTCGTCATGGCCGCCCTCGCTTGATTCCTTCCAGTTCTGCTACCTATCAAGCCTTGGTTGGTCCCGCTTCGTGGGCCAAATATTTTGATCTCCTCCCTCTTGATTCTGCGCCTCCTGACGATTTCTTCCTCCATCGACATCTCGTTGATTCCGTGGATGCCTCCATTACTTTCAACCCCACTCGTCTCGGTACACGTGTCGTTGCTGCTCTTTCTCAGGATGCTGCTTCCCGCTTGGCTGCCTTATCCTGCCTTGGCGAGACCCCTGTCCGGGTCTCGAAGAACGCTCAGTTGAATGCCAGTGTTGGCACTATTTTGCTCCCGCCCCATGTTGCGACCGGCGTTCGGGACCTGCGCGACTGCCACGACGATATTCGGCATATCCTTGCTGCCCAGGGCCATTCTATTCTCCAGGTGGACACGTTTACTCGTCCCCCTCGTGGTAGTCGCCGTCAACCCCTCTGGGTTGTGAAGATTACCTTTGATGGTAGCACCCTTCCACCCTCTGTCATTCTTGCTGGTGCCAGGTGCTCTGTCCAGGAGTACATTCCTTCTCCTCGGCTCTGCAACAAGTGCTGGAGGTTTGGGCATGGTGCCCTCTGCCGCTCCGGGACTGTCTCTCTCTGTCCTTTGTGTGGTGGCGAAGGTCACTCCAAGTCGGAGTGCACTTCTTCCCAGGCTCGTTGCCTCAACTTGCCCATCCTACCTTCTCCCGTGCATGTGTCCATTACAAGCTTGAGGCAGCCGTCCTCAACTTGAAGCACCGGGAGCGTTTATCTTTTCCTGAGGCGAGATGCCAGGTTCGCCGGTTCCCACCTTATGCTAATATCTCTTATGCTCGCGTGTTGCGCTCTTCCTCTCCTCGTCCTTCCCGCCTTCCTCAGACTCACAACCGTTTCCGGGCCTTGGACCCTGCTGCGCCCACTGCCCCCTCCTCTGTTCCTTTGGGTTCTCTCCCGAAGGATCCTCCTTCTGGTCCTCTGTCTAGGGTTCCCCTTCCTTCTACCCGGTCTGTCGTGTCTCCTGTGTCTTCTTCCTCGTCTCCCTCCGTTCCTCCTTCCCATCCTTCCCCTCCGTCTCTTGACTCTCCCCGCCGCCTGTCGGTGCTGGCTGATGTCCATCGCTCTCCGAACGGCCGTCATGTGTGATCTCGTTCAGCTTCTCCTGTTGAGACGCTAGAATCCGTTGCGCAGTACGTGGTTGCTGGGACACCTGTCTCTTTACGTCAGAAGCGTAAACCTGGCTCCTCTCCTTCCTCCTCCCCGGCGGGTAAGAAGGTTTCGCTTTCTTCCTCGGCCCCTACTTCTGCCTCTCTCGCTCCTTCCCCTCCCATTTTGGTGGTTGCGCCCCCTGTTCCTGCTATGGAAGTTTCTTTAGCCCCCGCTTCCCTCTCAGTTGCTGCCCTTGCTGAGGTACGCTCCCCTCTTTCTACCCCTCCTCTTCCTGCTGCTGTCCTTGCCTGCTCCTCTCCGTTGTCTCCTCCTCTTCCACCTCCTCCTCCTCCTCCTCCGGACCCTGCCCACCCACCTCTGATCTGTTCTCCCGTTTCCTTCCCTCCGTCTTTGCTCAGTTTACCCATGCCCCCTAACCCTGACTTTGCTGACCCTGATCCCGACCCTGATATTCTTTAACGTGCTCTGTTGCTCCTTCGCCTTTGTTACTTCCTTGTTCTCTGTTTTTGTCCTTTCTCTTCTCGTTGTTGTCCATTCTTCAATGGAACGTTCGAGGTTGTTACGCCAATTTCCTCGAACTCCAACTTCTGATTTCGCGGTTTTCGCCCCTTTGTGTCTGTCTCCAGGAGCCGATGCTTGGTGCTCGTCCTGGTCGTTTTCGTGGCTATTCCTTTCTCTCCCCCCCCCCCCAGCTGTTGCTGGGGCTTCTAATTCTTCTGCTCTTTTGATTCGTGCTGATGTTCCCTTTGTGCCTTTACTTTTTCCTTCGCCTCTCCATTGTTCTGCTGCTCGTATCTTTGTGGGGAAATGGTACACTGTTTGTTCCATTTATCTCCCCCCGAGTGTCCCGCTTTCTCTTCCTGATTTGAAACACCTCCTAGACTCCTTGCCGGAGCCTGTGCTCCTGCTGGGTGACTTCAATTGTCGTCATTCTCTTTGGGGTGACGTTCTGACGAATACCCGGGGTCGCCTCCTTGAGCCGTTTCTCCTCTCTTCTTCCCTGTCTGTTCTGAATTCTGGTGAGCCCACTCATTTGGACTCTCAGACTCGCACCCTTTCTTGTCTTGATCTTTCTCTCTGCTCTTCTTCTCTTTACTTAGATTTCACGTGGCAGGTTCTTGATGACCTCCATGGAAGTGATCATTTCCCCATCCTTGTTTCCTTTTTCTCTTTTCGCCCTTCCCTCTCTTTCCCTAGGTGGCAGTTTGCAAAGGCAGACTGGACCCTATTTTCCCTCAGCGCTACTCTCTCTGACCTCTCCCTTCTGCCTCTCTCTCGCGCTCTCCTCCTTTTTTTATGACACTGTCTTCAACGCTGCCCTCCGCTCTATCCCTCGCTCTTCCTCTCGGGGTCCACGAAAGTGCGTTCCCTGGTGGAATGCGGACTGTGCGCGGGCTGTCCACTATAAGCGTGCAGCCTGGAAGAGGCACCGCCGTAGGCAGACGACCGATTCTTTTCTTTTCTTTCGGAAAGCGAGTGCGGTGGCCCGTAGGGCCATCCGTACGGCTAAACGTGAATGTTGGGCATCTTATGTCTCAACAATTACGTCCGAAACTCCTCTGGCCCAGATCTGGAAGCGTATCCGCAAGATAGCGGGTAAATTCGTTCCCGATGTTTCACCGGTCCTTCACCTCCATGATACTCTTGTGGCGGACCCGTTGCAGGTCGCTTCCGTACTGGGTTCCCACTTTTCTTCTGTTAGCTCTGGTCTTCATCTTCCTCAATCTTTTCTTCTTCGTAAACCTGTCCTTGAGTCTCGTCCTTTAGATTTCTGCACTCGACTTCACCTACCCTATAATGATCCCTTCTCTCTCTCTGAACTTCGTTCTGCCCTGGCCCTCTGCGGTTCTACGGCGGCGGGCTCCGATGGTATTCATTATGAGATGCTTCGCCATCTCCCTCCGAGCACGTCTCAGTATTTACTGAGTCTGTATAATCGGATCTGGGAGTCGTCGTCAGTCCCTGAGGACTGGCTCGATGCCGTTGTCCTCCCTGTTCGCAAACCGGGGTCTCTGGGTACTTCCCCTAAGGACTTTCGCCCTATTGCTCTCACAAGTTGTGTCTGCAAACTCTTTGAACGTATGGTTAACGTTCGTCTGATGTGGTTCCTGGAACACCATCACCTCCTCTCCCCTTCTCAATTTGGTTTCCGCAAGTGCCGCAGCACGACAGATGTCCTGGTGAACTTGGAGGTCTATATTCGTACTGCTTTTGCTGCGAAGACCTCCGTTGTTGCCGTCCTTTTTGACCTGGAAAAGGCTTACGACACCACTTGGAGATATCATATTCTATCTCAACTTCATTCTTTTGGCCTTCGTGGTCATCTCCCTCTCTTTCTCCGCAGCTTCCTCTCCCGTCGTTCCTTTCGGGTGCGCCTTGGTACCGCGCACTCTGCCTCTTTTCAGCAATACGAAGGTGTGCCCCAGGGTAGTGTTCTGAGCACTACTCTTTTTCTGGTTGCCCTCAATGGTCTTCTTTCTTCTCTTCCTTCTGGTGTCTTCTCCGCTCTCTATGTCGATGATCTTACCCTTTGCTGTCAGGGTGATGATTCGCCTCTCCTTCAGCGCCGGCTTCAACTTGCAATTGATGCCGTGTCGTCTTGGGCCACCGATCATGGCTTCAAGTTCTCTACTTCTAAGACTTGTGCCATGACTTTTACGCGGAAACGGGTTGTTCTTCGTCCCTCTTTATCACTTTATGGTCATCCCCTTGAATACAAAGATTCCGCAAAGCTTTTGGGGTTATTCCTTGACACTCGTTTGTCTTGGTCTCCCCATATCTCTTACCTCCGTGTTGAGTGCTCTAAGGCCCTTACCCTCCTTCGGGTCTTGTCCCATACTTCTTGGGGAGCAGATAGGCGCACTCTCCTTGCTTTACATTCCTCTCTTGTCCTGTCTAAGCTCGATTATGGTTGCCCTGCTTACTCGTCTGCTTCTCCTTCTGCTCTTCGCCGTCTTGATGCTTTGCACCATACTGGGTTGCGCCTCAGTTCTGGTGCCTTTCGTTCGACTCCCGTCCTTAGCTTGTATGTTGACACTGGCTTCCTGTCTCTCCAGGACCGCCGTGATCGCTACTGACTTCGCTATCTTGCGCGGTCCTTACAACATCCTTCCTCTCGCCTCTGTCGTGCTTTAACTTTTACCCCTCCTGCGGTTCCTGTTCCTCTTCACCACCTACCTCTTTCTGTCCGGTTATCTCGCCTCCAGGATTCTCTTTCCGTTCGTATTTCTAATGTTTCTCCTCGTGTTGTTCCTTCTTTGCCCCCGTGGAGAGTCCCTCTTCCGCGGTTTTGTACTTCCTTGACCCGTGTCACTAAAGCTTTTACCCCTCCTACGTTTCTAAAACGCCCTTTCCTTGAGCACTTTTCTTCTCACTCCCGCTCCGTTTCTGTCTTCACCGATGGGTCTAAGTCGGCGGACGGTGTTGGCTACTCTGTTGTTTTTCCTGATCGCACTTATATGTGTCGCTTACCTCCGGAGACTAGTATCTTTACAGCGGAACTTTATGCTATTCTCTATGCTCTTCGTCTCCTGCTTTCTCGTCGTCAGTCCTCCTTTGTAGTTGTTGTTGACTCTCGTAGTGCCCTCATGGCTCTCAGGTCCTTTAATCCGGTTCATCCAGTAGTTGTCGAGATCCAGCATTGGCTGTTTCTTGTTCACAGTAAATTTAAGTCGGTTGAGTTTTGTTGGGTTCCCAGCCATATTGGTGTCTTTAAATGAGCGTGCGGATGCTGCCGCCAAGGAAGCTGTCCGCTCTTGTCCCATCTCTCGTAAAGGCATTCTGTATTCCGACTTTTACCCGGTTATCCATTCCTCAGTCCTTACCCGTTGGCAGGCTTCTTGGTTGTCTGTTACTAGTAACAAGCTACGCACTCTTAAATGTTGTGTTTCCTCGTTGCCGTCCTCCTTCCACCGTAACCGGCGGTGGGAAACAGCTCTGCCGAGATTGCGTATTGGCCATACTCGCTTAACCAATGGTCACTTGATGGAGCGCCGCCCTGCTCCTTATTGTCCTAGTTGCATTGTCCCTCTTACGGTCGTGCATGTCCTACTTGAATGTCCTGACTTCCAGGACGAGCGTGTGTCTTGCTTTCCGACCACCCCTCGCGGTCACCTGTCCCTCAATAGAATTCTTGGTGACTCGGATACTTTTGATATCGTTCGCCTTATGCGTTTTTGTTCTCGTATTGGCATCCTTGGTGATATTTAGCGCCTACTGATTATTTTGCGCATTTGATGGTGCTACATAGCCTTCCCGGTTTGGTGCCTTCTTTTGATAATTACTTACTTACTTGTACAGCCACTAGTATGCGTAGCGTTTCGGGCAGGTCCCTAGAATACGATCCCCGCCGCGAAGAATCGTTTTTTTCAACCAAGTACACATTTACTGTTGAGTTAAACAGAGGCTTCAGTTAGGGATTTGCGCCCAGTAAATCCTCCCCAGCCAGGATACGAACCCATGACAAAGTGCTCGCGGAACGCCAGGCGAGTGTCTTACCACTACACCACGGAGACATATATTGTGTCTGAAGTGTTAACGTAATTTTGGTAGAAATGTAGAGAGTGACGAGGCTGTCGGGAGTGACAGCCATCGCTCTGTCGAGTAACGTAAAATTCTCGGGAGAGTTTATCGATCCGTGGGATCGCTAAATCACTCACCCAAGTTTATCCCATTAACGTTTTGATAGCTTTAGGCTACAGGTGTCAGCAGTAACAATATATATGATCGTAGTCTTACAGTGTCCAGTGTTATTGTGTGTTATTTACTGAGGTGATTGCAACGTATGAACCAGTGTTCTAAGTGGTAATTAAAGCACTGGGGTCATTTGCAACAGTAAGTAAGTGTTGGGCAGTGTACTAATATAGTTTGATTTAGTGCACGTGTTGTGTGTGTTATAGCAAAGGGGTTGTCATTGATGGTGATTGATGCTAGTGCTGATCAATCACCGAGGTGTTTTGTGCAGTTCAGTAAGTCATTTTGGAGTCGTGTTCTAGAGGGTTCATGCTCTGAGAGTTATTTACTGGGCTTCTGCAGTACTGTCATTGAAACCGGATTGTAACATAAATCACTGTGATTTGTTAGTGTGATTTATCATTGTCTTGGGTGAACTCGGCTCAAGACGAGTACTTGGGTTTTATATTCTCCTGTTATCTGGTAGGACATTGATGTCCAGTATTCAGTGAGGTGATTGCAAGGCAATTAATATAACGTAACCAAGGGAACACCTATCGCTTATAGAGAATTTGTTCTTTGACAATTTGAGTAACTTAAAATACGTTTTGTTTAATTACTCCCATGCAAGCAGCTACAATAGTCTCAGGGTAGTCTAGCTATCAGCCAGACAAGAATTTTACTATTGTCTGTCGTAATTAACGGTCAGTGGGCCGGATAATTGACGTATTTCTGGAAGTCAATGTAATTAAGTTTGATCCGTGTGTGATCGACTCACACGAAGGCTCCATTGTTCGATTAACGTAACGTCGTTATTTATTTGTCCGGAAATACCAGCACTTGATTGACTCGTGGAAGAGTAACGTCATTTTAGAATAACGTAAACATGGTGATTAGCATCCTCAATCACCTGAATTGGTCTAAGTATGGTAGGCTCAGACGGATTTCATACCTTAATGTAAATTGCTGAGCCAGTGTGAAAGGTTGTGTATTTAACTGATTAATTATTGATCTCGAGGACTAATTAATTGCTCTAATTGTAATCATGAGTGATTACTGTTCTCTTAGCACTTTGGACATTGTAAAATGTCAACTATCGTTGAGTGATAGTAACCATAATCCTGCAAGTCACACTCGATTATTAAATTGAGACTGCTTCTTGAGTTTTCGACTAAATATATGGGACCACACAACAATAAATTATTGTTGTGAGAGCCCAGGACTTACTCGCTAGATTCGCTTCGGCGAATAGTGAAGGTCAACGGCCTAAGATTTTTTTTTTTATTTTTATTTTTACATGCAAGCATGCAAGTTAAATACAATAAAAACATGAAAAGAACATAGAAAACATAACAAAACAAAACAATATACCACCGGCCAGAAGGGCCGTCAGCACAGTACAACAAATCACAAACACGAGCAATGCTTGAGAAACACAGCATACATCAAGACACAAAATGGAAAACAATGTCAAACAAGCAAGCACAGTAAACATTACAAACAAAACATTATAAAACAAAACAAACATCAAGAGGTATAACATCATGCAATCAAGAAAACAAAACATAGTAACATACACAAGAACAAAACACAACATAAAGGACAACATGAAATTGAACAAGAAAATCCACACAGCATGCAACAAGCCAAAAATAAAAACACAAATAAAAATAAAAACAAAAATAAAAACAAAAACAAAAAACAACACATTCTAGCAATGCAATAGTAGAACACACATGGCAAAGTAACAACACAAAAGCAAATACAGGAATAAAAACGCCCTCACCAAAACACCGGCCTCGCAACAAATAAGGGAGAGGCACGGGCACAGAATACAATAGGGCAAACAAAAGGTCATAGGGGCACACAACACTACAGTAACATGAAATCACCTGACATATTACCCGGGAACAAGACCCGGGGGAACTGCACATTGAACGCCTCCCAATGCAGCCACCTCCCCCAAGAGGCCTGACCCTCCACCGGGGACGCCATGTCATCCGGAACCCGGCGGTGTCACTCTGGAGGCGAGTAGCCACCACCCTACTCCATACACCGGGAACCTGGCCATTACGAAAGTCCTCTGACCTTTCAGACAGCAGGAACTCGGCAACAACGGCCTCCAGGGCCCCAAGGCGCAACCCCACAGAGACAGAGGACACCACCACAGGGGCACCAGCAGCCACAGGCACACCACCACACTGCAGGGAACCAGCGCGGCTCGCATCCTTTTGTAAAGTCACTACCAGGCCATGCCCGCACCAGCATCCGCACTATCCCTGGCAGCGGAAGCTACCACACCCTACTGAGGATAGACTCCTGGCAGGAAAGGAACAGAAGGCACACCCAAGACATGGGCACCAGCACCAGCAGGCACATGTACCTCCGCCACCACTACCGCGGAGACAACGACGCATCCTGATCCACACCATCAACACCCGAAGACCCACAGTCACTGAAGTCCCCAACATCGGCCCAGGCAGTAAACAAACAGACCTGGAACGTTTGGGCTCCGGCCGGATATCGTCAGAGCCGGAAGCGGACCCAGAAACACGGCACCACTAGCTGGACGAACCGACGCCCGACGCAGAACGGCAGCAGCCTCTACCACAGGGGGAACCGGACCACACACAGCAGGAGGCTCCACAGCCACCTCATCACCCAGCACAGTAGGGACCCGAGGTGAGGATACAGGGCCAGGCTCAGCAGCCGAAGACGAGGTAGCAGACAGCGATGCTTCACAGGGAGCACCAGGAAGGACCACGGAAGCAGCAGGGCCAATGACAGGAGCAGGAGAAGCATCCGATGGCACCACAACATGCGGAGGAGGGTCTGCAACAACCGGGGGAATGTCGGGTGACACTGGGGAGCCTCATCAGCTAACAGGACGTTCACCTCCTCACCCCTGGAGTCCTCCTCCAGAGGGAGCAGCGGGAAATCCTCTTCATGGAACAAATTCACAGGAGCAACCGAATCAGCAGTGCACCCGGCAGCCTGATGCCCCAACAAGCCACACCGGAAACAAGTAGGGGATTGTCGGGCATAAAACACCCCCACATAGTACCCTAAAATCCGGACAGAGGATGGAATGTCCGACCGCAGCAGCATCCCGGGGGTACGAATGTTTGTCTTCACACCCGAATACTTCCCAGAGGACAGCGAGCTCATCCACACACTGATGACGGGACCATACCTCTGGAAGAAACACCGGAGGAGGGTCTCAGGAAACTTCATGGGGGCGCCATGGACACTCACGTATGTCACAGCACCACTGCAGTCCGAAATGGCCACAGACCCATTGCCATCCTGCAGTAGCAACGTACGCCCCTCGTACTGTCAGAGAAATCCCGGTACACTGCCTCACCCACAAACTTTATGATCAAACGACGAGCAGTGACCAGCTCGACACCATAGACGTCCTGGATCGGGACCTTGAGCATGTCATTGAAGACCAAGTCCATAAGAGGGCAACCTGCACGGCCAGTAAACTCCAAACCTATGGAGTTCACCCTCACGACAGCTGGAAGATGGCCGCCCATCGCAAAAGCACCACGTCCACTCCACCAGGAACAGCAGGGAGGGTCGAGACACCCACACCCCCTGCCGGCAAAATCGGCAACTGTGGGAAATTTTTACCCACCATATCTAATTATCATCTAAGAAATGTATTATTTCTGTATCATATCAAAATCATATCTAAAATCATATCAGAATCATTATAGATTCATTATACAACTTGATCCTAGAAGATAATGTCACTTGAATCCCGTAGGCATAGGGCCCTATAGATGCCTACGTGACTTTGTGCATGATCTCTTTTGGATCCAGAAGCTTCTAGAAGAATTTTTTTAAAAAATTATTGGAACATTGATTCAATATCCGGTAGGGATAAAAATCGAGTCCTTATTAAGAATCAGTGGTACTATCAAGTACTACTTATAATCTTTATATCCTATATCAAATTATATATAATCACATCTTATTTCAATCATAAGTCTAGACTGTAAAAATAATCAATCAATATTCATAGAAGACTTCCATGCTCTGGGAGCATGGGAGGGGATCTGGGGCAGAAGTGCCCACGAGAGCCCAGGAGGACCGCGCGTTTGTTGAAAACTGTGAACATGTGTGACGGATCCTTAGCGAACATTACTAGCTCAAGGACACCTTATCTAATATCTTTATCACTAGTGAACACTCTAGAACTGGGGGAGTACCTGGACAATATCTACAAGGAAAATTCTAGAACATTTACATAAAATAGGAGTGTATAGTGGAGCTCACAGTGACACGGTTTCCACCACCTTCATTCCTAATCTTCATCAACTATCATTCTTCTGCAACTGCAGGGACAATCAAGTAGCAACGCTACCAGATCATCATACAGCAAAGCTGTGACTTAAAATATCGTGCCTAAACTCAACAAGAGAAAGTTAATCAGTCTGGCACCTTGTCAGACAGGCACCCCAACTGGCAGAGAAGTATATTGAAGGTTATTTTGGTATATGATTGGCCAATTGTATGCTTGTGTGACTTTAATATCCTGTAAATCTGTCTGTCGGTTAAAAAGCGAGGCAACGCCTCATATTTCAGTAAGTTTATTAATATTGTAGAAGAGCAGTAGGTCCTTATCCAGGCACTAGACCTCATGAGTGTCCAGTTGTGTCAGAAAAAGATTCAGTCGCAATGCGTAAATAAAGTCTGATGAGTGTCCATTGTGTGGAAAAGGATTCAGTCAAGCTGACTACATAATCATATAAATTGAATATAAATATGTCTGCATATATATTTGAATATATAAATTAAGTTAACAATTGCTTGCTTAGTTAATTTATAAGTTATCATACAAGTTCATTTAATTGAATATAATTTCTAGTACTTAGTTAAGTGCTTAGACTACATTTAAAGTCATTTATTACACTTTTGCAATTTAATTTGTTGTTTATAGTATAAGTACATATTGGCTGTTAATAGTTATGGTGCAAGGTTAGACTATGTATGTTTAAATCCCTGATTTAAACAGAGCCAGTGTTCTGTCATATAACTGAATTTATCAAATCTTATCCTTGTATAATATACAAGCTGATGTGAGATCCCTGTCTACAAGTGGACTGGAACTTGTATCAACTAATTCATTCACCCCACCTGTCCCTTACAGCCCACAATCTGTCATTAGGAAAAGAGGAGCTAGGATTTACGGCCCTAGCTAGAGATTTTAGGAACTAATTTGCAGACAGTAATTTTTAATTTAGTTCAGTCCAAGTCTCTAGTAGTCTCCTCTTATATCAATCCCAGCAGGTTTTTCCCACATTATTGCTCCTTCAAACCTAGATATTTATGGTCATTCGTTTACGAAATATCATTCCAGCAAATACATAAGAAACTTCTTGAGTTTGCATTGGAATAATTTTTACATATTCTAGCCTAACCTAGCTATCAGCCAATATTTATCATAGCTATATATCTAAGTAAACATATTGTTTGCAGTGGCTTAGCCACCATATCCATTAACTAGTAAGCATTCATATCATACTAATACTGTTCCGTGTTAAGAAACCACAGTACTTAAGTATATCAGTGCCACAGACACTGAACTGCATCTTTATTTAATCATATACCTACCTCACTTATGGTAACATTATATACATATTTAAGTGTATTATCTAGCATTATCTCTAATCAACTGATTTTCAGAGCTGCTCATTACATAATATCCTTTAACCCTTAAATGGTGCATAGCTATAAACCATTTGACACCCACAGGCGCATACCAAAAAAAAAAAAAAAAAATTATTTTTCTTCCTAACCTGTTAATTTGTGTTCACTGATCACGGGAAAAATAATAAAAAAATCGTAAGTGGCATATATTGCCCACTATAGGGCGGGGAAGTGTGACAAAAATCAGGCGCTGACTGAGCGTGCGTCCCAGGCGGTCTGTTGATCGCCAGCTGTCAGGCCAGAGTTTCCACAAAGAGATAATTACCTAATTATTTCAATGTCTCTGATTGATTTTTCGTAGTTTTTTTGCTGTAATATTATTCAATAGTGTGTGGTGTGATATATTTATATAATAAAATGAGTAAATCATCGCTGTACTCAAAAATATGGTGTGCGTATTGTTGATTCAATTATGTTCATCAAACAGTGAACAAATACTTTGTCGGTTATTACACTATATACAGAGGTTATATATAAGTATCTGCATGCTTTGTTCACCATGACAAACCACTAAGTTGGTATGCTGAGTGGCAGTGGCAGTGACAGGCTGCCACTGGCTGTCACTCCCTCCCTCACCTCACCTCACCTGCCTTGCCACCATTCTCCACCCACCATACTGTTTTTGCTTTTATATACAGACGTTATATATAAGTATTTACATGTTTTGTTCACCATAACTGTACATCTAAGCTTGTATGGTGAGTAAAGGCAGAGAGACGTAGCTACTCACACAGTCAGCTGGTGGCGGCCACCCTCAAGGCCAGACGCACTAATATTTCTCCTACAACAATACTGTTTGTGGTGTTATTACGCTATATACACACATTATATATAAATATCTACCTGTTTTATTCACCATACTTGTACAAGTAAACTGGTATGGTGCCCAAAGACCATCGTGGTCATCAGTAAACAACATGATAAGTCCTGCAGACGACGCTCCTCCCTCACCAAAATGGCGGCTCCCAACCTCCTACTCTCGCTGTTATCTCACACTATACACATGTTATATATAAGTATCTACATTTGTGTTCACCATAGCGAACCACTAAGCTGGTATGGTGAGTGCAGTCAATAAAAGGTGGCCACACACACTCAAAAGACAACGCCACCATCCTCCCTCCATGGCGCACAGCGCCAAATATCACCACAATCCTGCTATTATCAGAACCCTGGTCAGTTTCATCACAGTCAGGGGTCTTCTGTAATAATATCATCGCTACATAATAGCATGAACAAGTATATTATGGCATTTTTAGGCGATGCTGTGGTCACAAGCTGAACAGCAGTGCTGTGAGCTCATGCTGCGTGCGTCAGGCTTGGTAGCTGACTCAATACTGAGGCCCCTAACACCCTGGAGTTTGGCCCACGATTTTTTTTAAAAATGGCGTCTGTTTACAAGAGCCCTGATGAAGGTGTGGTGAACCCTGTGTATCCGCGGGCCGTTTAAATCTTGCGTAGTACTCCAAAGCATCATATGATGCGATGCGCAATTTACTGCAAGTCGGTCAAAGCATCATATGATGCGATGCGCAATTTACTGCAAGTTGGTCAAAGCATCATATGGTGCGATGCGCAATTTACTGCAAATCGGTCAAAGCATCATATGATGCGATGCGCAATTGAAGGGTTAAAAAGTATTTTTATCACTGTAAGATCATTTCATTACAATCTAACTATAATCAACTATATCAAACCCTATTACAGGTAAAACCAGTAGGCATTCTACTGTATTTTATAAAGCAACTATTAGGGTAACAGATCTTGTAATAACTTTGCAAAAATAGTGCCATTTACTATTTTTAAAAAATTATTACAGGATTTATCAACTTGGTGTATTCGTGCATTCGTATCACAAATCAAATTATTATAGTACTTTTGATAATTTAACACCTGCTACAACCAGATTCCAGGGAGGAAATGAAGGATGATCTTTGGAATCATTACCTAAGTAGACAGGAAAGCTCATTTATCAAAACACATTAACATCATACATATTTATCAGAAAAAAGAAAATATCTCGGAATCTCCGAAACTCGGAAAAAGTCAAAATGGCTAACAGTATTCCACCAGCTACAGAAACAGGAAATAAAAGGACACAAAGTGTCTAAAAAATCACTTGAATCTATAGCCTACAGACCATTTAAATCAGGTGATAGACAAATGTCATCATCACTTGGCTACAATAGTCTACCATTGGGGATTAAGACCAATCTTAATCTCACATCACAATCTGAAAGGCTAAACAGCCCCTCATCACTAATCCACAATCTGAAAGGCTAACAGCCCATTGACAATGTCAATACAAGTATTATCATCCATCTAAGATAACTATCTTAATCCAAGAATATAGTCTTGATCACCTAATCTTATGCTTTCACTGGAGTGAAAGCAGCCTCAGAAAATCTGAAGTTAATCAAGCATCTCAGAGACTTACTTAATAGAAAAGGCAAAGCCGAGAAAAAAAAAAAAACAAAATGCTTCATCACATCATGAATAATGTAGATACACATTATTACAGAATTACAGAGACAATTCATCCTTTAAGGAAATCCTTGGAGGAGTACAAGTGTTACATGCTTGTATGAATACTTGCATGTAATTGCTTACGTACAAGTTTTACATACTTGTAACAACATCTTATCACAAAGCCAAATCTTTGATAGACTTCGAGCTTACGTACAAAGATTACGAAGCCGAGGAGAACTTAGATCACAAGAAAAATCACTAAAGGTGAATCCACGGACAAAAACAAAAATGTCCAAACTGGCAGTCAAAAATCAAAGCAACAAAACTCCTCTTTTGCAAAGTGGAAACAGAGTAATGTTGGCTCTTATGCTATATCCCCCCAGTTAACAGAACTGTAGGAAATCAAGCTACCAAGACAGATAAGACAAAAGGAGCTGCAAGTGCCCCAAAATGTTTATTCTGTCAAGACGCACTAACATTTATCAATGCACAGTTTATGAAGGCCGTGCCAGTCGAATCAATCGACTGAAATCTTTGAACAGGTGCATCTGTTGTCTACGGAAGCACGATACAAGTGAGTGTAACACTCAATTGCTGAACTGCCAATATTGTCATAAAAGTGTACATCACACAGCACTCTGTGGTGATATTAACACTCAATCCAGATCACAAACTTCCAATAATCAACCAGCATCTCAGGCAAAGCCAAAAGATGATAATACCACAACAGCCGTGCAATTCTGTACAGTAATGAGTAATGTCAACGACTTAGATACAGAAATTGTTACAACAGCCATATTGCCTACTGCACAGCTAGAACTATGCAATCAAGGAATTTGTATTCAAAGTAGAGGCTTTTTTGATTAAGGGTCACAAAAAACCTTTATCAGTAAAAAGATGGCAGAAGATTTACAACTTAAATCTTCAAAGCAAGTATCTACATCCATATCAGGGTTTTTTTACCAATTCAGGTCGTAGAACCTTTCCGGTAGTAAAACTCAATGTCTGTTAGGTACATCCCAAAGAACAGTAGAAGCCATAGTAGTTGATAAAATTCCTACTGAAATGGAAGTGACTGGTCTGCAGCCACAATTAAATTCCTAAAAGAAAAAGGAATCCAATTAGCAGATCCTCTGCTTGATTCTGACTACATAGGGAATATCGGAATCCTGATTGGAGCTGACACTATCATCGATTCATTCTGGGATCAGAAGAATCTATGAGTATGAATATACTCAAATCAGCAGGAGGCATATTGATGACAGGACCTATACTAGATCTTGAACCTTCAACTCCTGAAAAATCACATCATACAGAAACTGTAATCGTGGCGTGACTAGGCAAAGAACAGTCACCACTTAAAATCCCCCACATGATTGATGATGGATTGGAATCTGTACATCAATTGTGGGAACTTGATGCCATAGGAATAATTCCTGAACAACCAAGTCCTGATGATGTCTGTGCATACAATCAGTACTTAGAAACTGTACAGTACCATGATGGACAGTACTAGGTAAGGCTACCTTGGAAAATCAACCATAAAACCTTACCTACCAATTATCACATGGCTTACAGTCAATTTAAATCTCAATTAGCAAAGCTAAGAAAAAGGCCTGAGCATTTGAAACTCTATCATGAGATTATTGCTCAACAATTAAAGAATAAATTCATCGAAGTCGTGAAACACGACAATAAGCAAGCAGGCCATTTTTTACCACACATGGTTGTAATGAGAGAATCCAAAACGACTCCTTTACGGATAGTTTTTAATTGTAGCTCTAAATCTGGACCCCAAGGAACCAGTCTAAATGATTGTTTGCAAACAGGTCCAAGTCTAACTCAGAAATTGTATGACATACTGTTGAAGTTTAGACTTAACAAATATGCGTATTCAGCAGATATAAGTAAGGCCTTTCTAAGAGTCGGCTTGCAGGAAGAAGATAGAGACTTCACTAAGTTTCTATGGGTAGAGAACCCAGAAGATATCAATAGTCCTATAGTGACTTTCAGATTCTCATCAGTTCTTTTCGGCGTGACAAGTAGTCCATTTCTATTGCAAGCAACTCTAGATACTCATCTGAAGAAATCATCAAGTCCCTATATGGCTGAAATCAGTCAGAATCTATATGTAGATAATTTTCAAGGGACAGTTAACAGTACTGCTGAACTGTTACAATTATATCAAGAGGCCAACAAGGAACTACAAGGTGCCAACATGCCACTACAATCTTGGGCCTCTAATAATGCAACATTGAATAATCAAATAGCAAGAGATTACCCTGAATATCACGTACCAGAATCACAAAAGGTGTTAGGTATGGAGTGGGATTTAATCTCGGACACGATCTCGATCAGAGCTGTACCAGTAAATTATTGCGTTGCTACTAAAAGGGATTTGCTTTCACAAGTTAGCAAAGTATTCGACCCACTTGGTCTACTAAATCCTTTGACTATCAAGTGGCATTTATTGGTGCAAAAAGCTTGGATGGAAGTGGCTCAAGAACAAACTTTAGTCGAAAAGATAATCTTTCCGAGACACATAGTCGAGGAAAATGATGAAGTATCACTACATGTATTTGCAGACTCGTCAGCCAAAGCTTTTGGAGCTTGTGCTATTTAGTGACTTCTAATCAATCATATCTTATCACCTCTAAGGCCAGAGTTGCTCCATTAAAAAAGAGGACTAGCTTTGCCTCAGATGGAATTAACAGCACTGCTAACTGGCACTCGCTTAGCAGTGCATATCAAACAAGTCTTGTCTACCATGAACATCAAAGATGTCATTATATGGTCTGACAATGAAGCTGTCTTACAATGGGTACGAAACGACAACTGTCCAACTCCATATGTAAAAAACGGTCTCGGAATTAAAGAAATTTCTGCAGGCTTTGAATTGTTGCATATACCAACAAAAGATAATCCAGCTGATCTCTATCAAGAGGTATGACATTTAAACAATTTGCAAAGGCAGATATTTGGTTTCATGGGCCTCGATGGTTAGTGAACTGTTACAATTATATCAAGAGGCCAACAAGGAACTGGACGGTAGTTGACTTCATAGCGATCCTGTGGGCGGTAGTGGACCCCAAACCGACCCTGTGGGTGGCGGTGGACCCCATACCGACCCTGTGGGCGGCAGTGAACCCTATATACTAATCCTGTGGGCGATACTGGACCCTATAGTCATCCTGTGGGGGCAATGGACGCCATACACATCCAGTGGGTGTTATTGGACCCCATACTTATTCTGTGGGTGGTTGGAGCCCCATACCCATCCTGTGGGTTATAGTGGACCCCATACTCATCCTGTGGGTGTTATTGGACCCCATACCTATCCTGTGGGTGGTTGTGAGCCCATACCCATCCTGTCGGTGGTAGTGGACGCCATACACATCCAGTGGATGGTATTGGACCCCATACCCTTCCTGTGGGTGGATGTGACCCCCATACTCATCCTGCGGGTGTTATTGGACCCCTTACCCACCTAACAGGTGGTAGTGGACCCTATACTAATCCTATAGTTGGGATAGTACACACCATACCATCCTGTTTGCAGTAGTTTACCCTATAGACATTCCAACATAACATCGTTTTCTGTTAGCGTTCCTACAAAACATTCTATAAAAAATTTTAAAGCACAAACTATGGTATATAATATTGATTGGTGAAGCACTGTTATTCTATGAAATAATTTATTGTGCTTATTATAATTTACTAAGAACAACTAATATTTCTCAAAACAAAACTACGAGCCTTCAATAGGATGTAGCTGATCTGTAATATTCTAAGAGTATGGACAATAGTAGGTAAATTTCACAACCCATGTGGGACCTGAAAACTACAATTTTCGTTATAATTGAACCAATCACGAGTATTCAGCTATCTACGTTGATGGACGGGTACTGTGAGACGTAAATTGGTACGTGAGGAAGAGTTTGAGCCTTGGTAAAAAAGGTAACTGGGAATATATCACATATGTACTAAATCACATTCAACATATTGACTTTAAGCATTAAGTCATATATGTGCTGTCTTGTGTGAGAACGGGTTGATAGATCTGCTATTGGACTGTCGGCCCAGGGTACTCTCTCAGGAAGGTCTGTGTATCTCTCTAGCCACTACGTTACTAGTTGCCACCATTTAGGCACTGATACTGATCGGATGGCTAAGGGTACACTTTTATATAAGTCTGAGCTGTTTTTACCACTCTCCAGGCAATAAGAACTTCTATAGAGAACGTAGTGTTCCCTAGGTGGTACTATAATAACCTTCGTGTATGCTCATAGAGAAATATTATAATGGAGGCACACTTAAACACAGTGATAAAATGTGTGAATTTACTGACGCAAATTACATGAACACACATACAATCACAAGTAATACATGAATATGAAAATAAGGATAATAAGTCTGGAGATCGTCAGCCTCTTCTTCCACGACCTCCAACACTCTTTCAACTGGGCAGAAAGACAGGAGTCCCACACTCTCTCACAGGAGGGCCTCTTCACCACGTCGGCGCCTCTTCTTCACTGTCCTGCCATCCATACACACTGTCCCCTCTGACAGTCCTGGACACAAGTGCCTTGCAGCCTATTCTACTACTAAAGTATTAATGTCCTATTGCCACGTACATAAGTAAATATTGTGGCCTAACTAGCCTACTCACACAAGGGGTAATGGGAGGGAAAAATTATCTACCTTACATTCCTGGCTCACGACGCCTGTCCCTCGATGGTGTGAGGTTCCCACGCTTCCTGAGTCGATCCTTGACGATCCAGGAACGTTCCACAGGTCCTCAGGTGTCGTGGAGCCTTCGCGTCGTCGCCGTTCCAATCCCTGAGATTCAGCTACCCCAATCCTGGTTCATCGATGGGCGCTGAGCTAATCACTATTTTCCCACACTCGCCCCTTCCACAAGGCGTTGCTCCTTGTCCTAGGAACGGTGTCGTCCTTCCAAAACCCTCAGTGGATGTGACCCGGTCACAGCTAGGCCTGCTCGCCACACCTTTCCAGGCCCTCAACGTCCAGCGTCGCCGCCCAGCGTCGTCGCCGAATATTTTCCAAGTTTGGCACTCTTTTGCTCAATAAACTGGTTCCTTTTTGCTTCCCAGAAGCGCGGGGTCTCCAATACATAAGATGGGCTGCGATAGCCAGCTCTAATCCACTAAGAAAGGCTTGTAGAGCCTCAAATCCTTGAGAGCTGACTGAGGTGCGTCCTCTCGCCTTCAAGGTCAGGTCAACTCTGACGTTGGCGCCGCCCGGGGCACTCGGTGACGTCAGGGGGGCCCTGATTGGTCACCCGCGACCTAAGTCGGCCAATCCGCGATCGGCTAGTGTCCCTTCCAAAACATATCTGCATAGGGGATAGTCTTTCATTTTGTATCAGGGCGCCAATTTCCCCTTACTTACAACTTATTATGTAACTTTCTCCCTTAACTGCAGCCGGTCTGGTCGCCACATATATCAATAGACTCCCTGAACCTCAGAGAATCAGTAGGGAGAGCTGATATGACTCTTAAAGCAGGCAAACGAAAGAAATAGGAGAGGGCACCATAGCAATAAGCTGTTCGGCTATTAGAGAAAACGTAATTTTCATGGCAAACATTTGTAAACTATCCCCAAGTTGATCGGATAATAAATGGATTTTATACAAATATTTTTTCTCGTGACTCGCGAGCGCGGCACGCCAGCGTAGTCAGTAGGAAAATTGGTGACGATTATGTTGTCACCAAAGCGCGAAAGTGTATCATATATATTATATAATTATAAATATTATATTATATTTATAATTATTAATTAAGCGTAATAATGCTGAGGCGTATATACTTGTAGGGGTTACGTATGAGAAAGAGTGGTGTGGAGAGATATTTGTTTTTAAAGTATTTATTATCATCTGATGTTTTAGCTGGAACTATAAAATAAATTAATACCACGATTAATACAAAAATAGCTGCCATATTTTCAAATAATGCAAAACTGAGTTTTTTTAGGAAAGGCATTTAAACAATTTTCACCTAAATACGGAACACATTTTATTAAGTATGATTCTTCCTCCAATCGAAACAAGTTCAATACTGTGATTAGTGAGGAGAATATTACCTCAGCAACGGGCATTGAAACGTCAGTAGAGTTATATTATCATTTGGACAGCTCTTATGAAAGTGCTATGTGTAGTTCCAGAAAGCGAATATGACATATTCACAATTGGCAGTAAGCCTCGAGTGTAATTGACACATGTCTATTCCCGCCAATGCCTAGAGGAGGAGTTGATATTCTATGTGTTTAGTGCAATAAAATCTATTCTACTAGATATGGGAACCAGTCTGTGAATATTTTGGATGTTATCTCACTAAATGGAAGTGATAACAGCAACAATAAAAAACTATATGTGCAACCTAACATCAATATGATAGACAGCGTCAGCATCACTATTAGGGATCAAGATAGTAACCCATTATGTTTTGATGAACGTGGGTGCACCATAGCAGTCTTGCATGTACGCCCCGTAGCAGGAGGTATATAACACCAACGCATTTCCCCTACTCCTCATTCGTCTGAAACAAGTGGAGAATGCGTGTCAACTTTATTCCCCCTTTCTGTTGAGGAATTATACATTCTGACAAATGATATATAGATTTTCAACAGCAGTAGGCGTTATACGCGTGGAGGGGAAATACTATCCTTTTTAAGCGGGATAGCATGACGAGCGGCCCCCTTTATCATGAGGACGCTGGGTTCAGCAGCGTTTAGCTTGGGGCAGAACGCACTAGACGACATTAATAATGACAAACTTTCAAACAATCTCTTATGAAATGCGAGTTGAAACATTGAAAGGAGTGGGGAAGCAAATGATTGAGGGAAGAGTGCAGACGAAGAAGAGAACAATAAAACCAAAAAATTAGTAACATCAAATGTTTTACTAAAGCGAAATATAATGATGTGCTGTCATTAATTCTTCTCACTCAGCCGGAGTTGTCTATAGTGAACACGGCTAGATATAATGCTCTAGGCCTCTAGGTCCCATTAGAACACTATACTGCTGCTGTTAGTGAAGCCTTTCCTAAAGTATTTTCCCCTCGATTGGTAGAATCAACAGTTGCAAGCAGGCAAACAGTGGATGAACAATAAAAAATATTACCTGTGAATTCTGGAGTCAATAATAAGTTTACAGACACCTATCTGGAATTCATCATAAATGGGGTGAATGGTCAGCTGGTGGATTTATCATCGATAGCTTTGGAGTTGTCTATTAATCTAACCGAATGAGACGGAACAACACCTTTAAGAGATGCTAAAAACATCTCATTAGTGAATGGATTGTCACAAACTCTATTCAAATTCGCTATTGTGTATTTAAACAAAACACTAGTTGAAACCAGGTCTTTATTCTCATTCTGGTCCTACATAAAGCTATTTTCTACGATTTTAGGGTCTAAGGCTACGTGCTACGATAAACTGTCTCAGTTTTTTAATCGTATCGATCCTGGCAAAACTGAAGCTGGCTATTTCACTAATGCATCAGCTGGAGAGAAGCTTCGGATGGCTGATATGAAAACGAGTAGTGTAAATACCTGCTTCAAACTAATGTTGGATGTTACATCAGTTAGTGAATACGTTTTGGATAATGTGGACATTAGGGTACGCCTCGAACTTCAACCCGATAAATGGCTTATTCTCAGCGATAATGAACAAGCTAATTTTAAATATAATATCAAGTCTACACGTCTATGGGTTGATAGGGTATAACCTTATCCTGAAGGATTAATAGCCATATATAAGGCTATGTTGCAGAAAAAAAGAAAACGAGGACAAATAATAATATGAATTGTTTGGAAATAAATGAGGCTAAGAAGTAATTTAGGTTCTAAGGTGGACTATCTAGGATGTTTCCTAGCTGATGACGTAAGGAAAATAGTAAAAAAAATACATAAAAAAGACTTGTGGTGTTCATAATCAACACTCTGGAGTCTGGTTCTCGTAATAAAAGGGGAGATTGGATAACATTCTATGTAAATAAGGATGAAGGTAGAAGCAAGATAGTTATACTAGAGAGCTACGCCAATCCCGTAATAGAAACATATTCAAGATATTTCGAAGAGTTCATGTCATACTTCAAGATTATGACATATATTATGAAGAAAAGATTCAATCCCTGAATATTTACTTTTGTGGGAGTTACGACGTTTATTTTACCTACCATTTTTTAAGACTAACCATAGAGGCCGCCTTGCTTCACTTTGATTAAGCATTTAAATATGGTAAATTTCAAAAGAATGATGAAAAAGTTTTAAATTAACTAATGCTCGGATGAAAATGCCGTTGTGTGTAAGTGAACATTCTGCTTAAACAGTACTGATAAGTGTGAAACGTTGCTTAACTAAGATGGATAGGATATTAGTATGGTGAGTAATACTTTGTTAGGATTGAATGATGAACATAATAATAAAAATGACTATATATTTTGCAACATTAACAACAAAAATCATAACCTTTTTTTTTACATTATACAGATTGGTTGACTAGGATGGCAAGAAGGTTCAATGAGAGGCTGACGAAGCTATGTTGGTCGAGATAACAGCCTCGCTACCTACTCGTAAAGCTGAACAATGAACTGGTCTTATTATTATTATTATTATGATTATTATTATTGTAGCTGTAAATGTCCTAAGTATTCAATAATAATAAATAAATAAAAATTATATATAAACGGGTTTACTTCTAACTATTTATTTATTTATCATTATCCTGAATATCGAGAAATGCATGTAATCTGTTAACTTGTGGGTGTCAAGTGTCTGCTAAGTGAAAGGGGGAGGGGAGGGAGCGGTCGGGGGCGGGTTTGGTGTGAGGTATCGCCTCATTTAGCTCAGTTATGCGACAAACTTCACAGAGGTGACCCGCCCCTGAAAGCTCGCTCCGCACCCAGGGCTATGTAGTCGACCAACTGGCGCACAACACGGAGGAGGACACCATACTTATGTAGTGGTATGTGGTCCACTATTCACTCCTCCTTAGAGGCGAGGCTGGAGGTGGGAGGGAGAGGTACACTCTCGTGCACTCACCTCATATGACTCACTCAATCACAGCTCACCGATCAAAAGAATAGCCGCCCAGAAGCACACCCCACACACTCATGGGGTAGTTAAACACAGGTCGTGTACCGCCTAGACCCAACTTCTTAACGCTCTGGCAGAAAGGTATGGGAGGGGAGTGAGGGGAGAGGCACATCGTTCCTGTTTACAAAAACTATTATGAGTCATTCTAACCCTCCATTTGATGCTGTGACCTTCTACCGTGAACACACTGAAGTCTTACATGAAACTAATCACCAGCGGATGAAGATATTGGAGACCACCACAGGCAGAGAATTGGTAAAATATATACACTTCTCTACATATAACAGACATTTTGTTTTAAAAAAATAACATGAGAATGAGAGACCCACACTATCAGTCAAACCTACCGACTAGCTCCCCTCACTACCCCCCCCCCTTCCCTAACCACCCATCTGTAAATCCCGATCCCCTACGCTGCTCCATTCATGGAAGGGGGGGGGGTCCCTCTATGCCCCCTCAACATATCCTACATATTTTATTTAACTCTGTACCTACACACGATTAACTCTACGGCACATATTCATACATATTCATCTACTACTACTACTATTGCTCACCTGTTCAGCTCATGTGTTCCTATACTTGCACTTTTATCCCCTGCGACTCTCTAATCCCCACAAGACAACAACCTTGCACCTCCAGACACTCTCCCGTCCCATAATCACACAGCACGACAACGCACACGCTCCTGGAGACCCTCTGGAAATCTTTGAGAATACTGACATGTGCAGCACCTGGGCAGGGTGTTGCACAGGGCCTAATTAGCTCACCTGCTCAGGTGTTGTTCACGGTCGTAGTCTCAATTTACACTACTTGTATGAATATGTAACACTTGGGAGGAACATTAGGATGGGCTGGGATGTGAGGACAGAGTGAAGGAACGCTGCTCACCACTTGGACCTTCCGGGGTCAAACGCCCTGCAAGAAGCGAAAGTATTGCGTGGAAAAACAGTGCCTAATCACTTGGACCTTCGGGAATTTAACAGAAAACATATTTTATACTCATCGTAGATCTCAGTAAATTTAAAGAAAGCGAACTTTACGAAGTTATTTTCTCCAATATAATTAGGTATATTTGAGAGAGTAATTCTACTTAGTATTTATTTAATAAATAAATAATTTGTTGAATAGGTTGTTTATGGGCATATATTAACAGCTTCAACACCCTAATAAACAGTGGATCATCTTGCTTAACACTTAAATATTACTGAAACCTAAAGCTGATTTGTTAATTTTATCTTGTTTGAGTAATGAACGCGAGGCAAAGAAAACTGAATATCAAGTGTATTTGACACAAAGATCAGATAAGATTTTTCTTATCTGATCTTTATCAGATAAGATTTTTCTTATCTTACGTTTCTAATGTTTGCTCGAAACTTAAATAAAAATGTCTTGAGGTTATTTGTCTATACTGAGGACTTCAGTGAAAGGGGACTTAATGACTATACAAATTTATTTATTTATTTATTTATGCATATACAAGAGGTACATTGGGAATGTGAGGATACATAATATGGTAATTACAGTCTTGTAAAGCCATTAGTCAAAGTGGTGTAAAGTCAAACTAGTGTAAAGCCACAAATGTTGCATTTTCACTAAATTTTGTAATAATACAATACTAATCAACGTATTTATGGCTAAATTATGGTAATAATAAATATAAATATTGGAATCTTATAGTAATAATTAAGTAATTATTGTAAATTAGCTGTACCTGGCCACGCGTTGCTGTAACTCAGAAACACATATGCGTTGCTGAGCCACAGCAACCTTCCCCGCTGTCTCCCAGTCCTCCCCACCATTTCCCCCTCCACTGTTCTCTCGTCTTCCCAACCATTCCTCACTACCCTGTCCCCTCGTCTTCCCAACCATTCCTCACTACCCTGCCCCCTCGTCTTCCCAACCATTCCTCACTACCCTGTCCCCTCGTCTTCCCAACCATTCCTCACTACCCTGTCCCCTCGTCTTCCCAACCATGCCCCACTCCCTCATCCGATGCATTTCCAAATGATGTGATGTTCCCATCAGAAAATTGGGAACATCAAAAGATCTGATGTTCCCATCACTAAAATATAAGAAAAACAATTAAAAACGAAATGAAAAGCAATGAAAAAATAAAAAAATAAACTATACTCACGAATTGAATAGTATGGTAAACAACAAAGCTCAATTCCAACGTAATGTCACACAAAATGATTATATCAAAATGAAAATAATTCGAATTCTATGAAAATTCAATTTATCAATGAAATTGGTAACAATGAAATGGAATCGAAACATATTTACTATAGCATGAGTTGCTCTTACGTGCAACAGATGATGTTTTTTTTTAAATCATGTTTTTACCTGTCACAGGTGTGGCATCTATACATATACTCATGAAATGAACGGTATGGTAAACAACATAGCTCAGTTCCAACGCAATATGTCACACAAAATAATTAAATTAAAATTAAAATAAATCGATATGAATGAAAATTTAATTTGACAATGCAATCAAAAACATTGAAAGGAATCGTAACATATTTAGTTAAGTGGCTCTTAACTGTGTGGCTCTTATGTGCAACAGATGGCACTGATCCATACTTATACATACGAACTGAACGGTATGGTAAACAACACAGCTCAATTCCAACACAATGTCCCACAAAACAATTCAATAAAAATTCAAATAAATCGAAATCTATAAAAATTAATTTTATCAATGCAATCGGAAACATTGAAATGGAATTCGCAAAATATTTAGTATTGCGTGTGTGATGCTGTTACGTGCAACAGATGGCGCTGTTTTACAAAAAAGCAAGACATGTTTTTACCGAATGGAACGTTGTGTCAGAATTTCAAAGCAATCGCTGAAGTACTTTGAGAAATTACAATGTGTGTGTTGCTCTTACGTCCAACAGATGGCACTGTATAAAAAAAAAACATGTTTTTTTTTCCTATCACAGGGAAAGCATGGATATAGCAGGTATATAAAAACACACGTCTATTCGAATGCAACGTCGAGTCAAAATTTCAAAGCAATAGGCGAAGAACTTTTGGAGATTAGCGATTTTGAACAAACAAACATTTCCATTTTTATTTATATATAGACTAGCAGTACCCGGCCACGCATTGCTCTGGCTCAGCAACGCATGTGCGTTGCTGAGCCAGAGCAACCTTCCCTGTCCCCCCAGTCCTCCCCACCATTCCCCCCCTCACCCACCTCCTCGGCCTCCCAACCATTCCCCACTCCACCATACCCTCTTCCTTCCCACCATGCCCTACTTCCCTGTCCCTTTGCCATCCCCATCATTCTCCATACCCCCATCCCCTCGTCCCCACCATTACCCCCTCCCTTGTCCCCTCGTCCTCCCCACCATCCCTTACATCCGTCCCCTCGTCATCACTACCATTCACTGCTCCTTCGTCTGATGCCTTCCCAAATGGTCTAATGCTCCAATCAGAAAATTTGGAACATCAATTGATCTGATGGTCCTGTCACTGAAATATAAGAAAAACTTAAAAAATGAAGTGAAAAATAAGAAAAAGCTATACTCATGAAATGAATGGTATGGTAAACATCACAGTTAAATTTGAACGCAATTCACACAAAATAATTAAATCAAAAAGGAAAATAAATCATTATCTATGAAAATTCAATTTATCAATGCAGTCAGAAACATTGATATGGATTTGTAACATATTTAGTATGGCATGTGTGTGGCTCTTACATGTAACAGATGGCGCTGTTTTTTCAAGAAAAGCATAGTTTTACCTGTCACAGGTGTGGCATCTATACCTGTACTTACGAAATGAATGGTATGGTAAACAACACAGCTCAATTCCAACACAATGTCACACAAAATAATTCAATAAAAAAATCGAGATCAGGGAAAATAAATTTATCAATGCAATCGGAAACATTAAATTGGAATTCGTGACATATTTAGTATAGCGTGCATGATACTATTATGTGCAACAGATGGCGCTGCTTTTCACAAACGCATATTTTTACCTGTCACAGGGGTGGCATCTATATAGTAGGTATATAAATAGACACGCCTATTCGAATGTAACGTTGTGTCAAAATTTCAAAGCAATTGGCGAAGAACTTTCGGAGATTACTGCGTGTGTTGCTCTTACGTCCAACAGATGGCGCTGGTTTTCAAAAAACATGTTTTTTCCTGTCACAGGTGAGGCATATATATAGTTGATATATAAAAAGACGCGCCTATTCGAATGCAACGTTGTGTCAAAATTTCAAAGAAATCCGTAAAGAGGTTTCGAAGATTTCCCTTACATGAAAAAAAATGAAAAGCACAGTTTTTCAGAAAAAGCATGGTTTTTTTTTTACCATCACAGAGGTGATATCTATATAGTATGTATACAAAAACCTGCGCAGATGCAATTGGAGCATTGTGTGAAAATTTCAAAGAAATCGGTGAAGAACTTTCGGAGATTAGTGATTATGCACAAACGAACATTTCAATTTTTATTTATATAGATTTAAAGTAATAATTTAATTAATTATGGTAACATCATAGTAAGAGTTCAGGTAATTATGGCAATATTTCAGTATTTGTTGAGGTATTTATCCTATATTCCTTTCCATGTTACGGCAATTAAATGTTTTTGATTACAAAAGTTTATTGACTCATGAGAGGAAAGAATCGTGAATGAAATCTGAATTTAGTTAATACTTGTCATATACATTTCCAAAAGTACACAGACTTAACACGAATGCACACACACATGTTGTAAGTGTTGCAACATACAGTAAGAGCGTAACACTCTAATTACAACAATCACGTTAGGACCCTGAGGCAACACTAACGTTAGGACCGTGTTGCTACACTCACGTTAGGACCCTGAGGCAACACTAACGTTAGGCCCGTGTTGCTACACTCACGTTAGGTCCCTGAAGCAACACTCACGTTAGGACCCTGAGGCAACACTAACGTTAGGACCGTGATGCAACACTCACGTTAGGTCCCTGAAGCAACACTCACGTTAGGACCCTGAGGCAACCAACGTTAGGACCGTGATGCAACACTCACGTTAGGTCCCTGAAGCAACACTCACGTTAGGACCCTGAGGCAACACTAACGTTAGGACCGTGTTGCTACACTCACGTTAGGACCCTGAGGCAACACTAACGTTAGGACCGTGTTGCTACACTCACGTTAGGACCCTGAGGCAACACTAACGTTAGGACCGTGATGCAACACTCACGTTAGGTCCCTGAAGCAACACTCACGTTAGGACCGTGATGGAACACTCACGTTAAGACTGTGTTCCAACACTCGCGTTAGGACCCTGAGGCAACACTCACGTTAGGACTGTGATGCAACACTCACGTTAGGACCGTGATGCAGCACTCACGTTAGGACTGTGATGCAACACTCACGTTAGGACCGTATTGCAACACTCACATTAGGACCGTGAGGCAACACTCACGTTAGGACCGTGATGCAACACTCACGTTAGGACTGTGATGCAACACTCACGTTAGGACAGGGATGCAACACTCATGTTAGGACAGGGATGCAACACTCAATTAGGACCGTGTTGCAACACTCACTATAGGACAATGATGCAACACTAACGTTAGGAGCGTGATGCAACACTCCCGTTAGGTCCCTGAAGCAACACTCATGTTAGGACAGGGATGCAACACTCAAGTTAGACCGTGTTGCAACACTTACTGTAGGACCGTGAGGCAACACATTCACATTAGGACCGTGATGCAACACTCACGTTAGGACCGTGTTGCAACACTCACGTTGGACCGTGATGCAACACTCACGTAAGGACCGTGATGCAACACTCACGCTAGGACCGTGATGCAACACACACGTTAGGATCGTGTTGCAACACTCACATTAGGACCGTGATGCAACACTCACGTTAGGACCGTGTTGCAACACTCACGTTAGGACCGTGATGCAACACTCACGTTAGGACCGTGATGCTACACTCACGTTAGGACCGTGATGCAACACTCACGTTGGACAGTGATACAACACTCACGTTAGGACCGTGATGCAACACTCACGTTAGGACTGTGTTGCAACACTTACGTTAGGACCGTGATGCAACACTCACGTTAGGACCGTGTTGCAACACTTACGTTAGGATCATGAAGCAACACTCACGTAAGGACCGTGATGCAACACTCACGTTGGACAGTGATACAACACTCACGTAGGACCGTGATGCAACACTCACGTTAGGACCGTGATGCAACACTCACGTTGTGACAGTGATACAACACTTACGTTAGGACCGTGTTGCAACACTCACGTTAGGACCGTGATGCAACACTCACGTTAGGACCGCGTGTTGCAACACTTACGTTAGGATCATGAAGCCAACACTCACGTTAGGGCCGTGACGCAACACTCACGTTAGGACCGTGTTGCAACCCTCGCGTTAGGACTGTTATGCAACACTCACGTTAGGTCCCTGAAGCAACACTCACGTTAGGACCGTGATGGAACACTCACGTTAGACCGTGATGCAACACTCACGTTGGACAGTGATACAACACTCACGTTAGGACCGTGTTGCAACACTCACGTCAGGACCGTGATGCAACACTCACGTTAGGACCGTGTTGCAACACTTACGTTAGGATCATGAAGCAACACTCACGTTAGGGCCGTGACGCAACACTCACGTTAGGATCATGAAGCAACACCCACGTTAGGACTGTGATGCAACACTCACGTTAGGACTGTGTTCCAACACTCGCGTTAGGACCGTGATGCAACACTCACGTTAGGACCGTGATGCAACACTCACGTTAGGACCGGGATGCAACACTCACGTTAGGACCGTGATGCAACACTCACGTTAGGACCGTGATGCAACACTCACGTTAGGACCGGGATGCAACACTCATGTTAGGACGGGATGCAACACTCATGTTAGGACCGTGATGCAACACTCACGTTAGGACCGTGATGCAACACTCCACGTTAGGACCGTGTTGCAACACTCAGTTAGGAACGTGATGCTACAATCACACTAGGACCATGATGCAACACTCACGTTACGACCGTGTTGCAACACTCACGTTAGGACGTGATGCAACACTCACATTAGGACTGTGATGCAACAATCACGTTACGACCGTGTTGCAACATTCGCCT
>NW_027189196.1:447362-537362 GCF_040958095.1 Procambarus clarkii
CACAGTTACTAGTCTTGCTCCACACCCACCCAACTGGGCGGTAGCTTTACAGTCATGTGCTCCACACCCACCCAACTGGGCGGTAGCTTTACAGTCTTGTGCTCCACACCCACCCAACTGGGAGGCAGCTTTACAGTGATGTGCATGCATTACCTACAGTAAGCAAATTTTGGATACTTCGCTAAGATTTCGGCAGCACATCATTATGAATGAAGTACTTACACATTTCTTGGACACTATTGATGGTGTTATCTCTAAATTCCGCGATTTTTTCACATTCCATTAATAATGACGCAAAGTATGCGAATAGTTGTGCTGACAGAGTTTACATTTAGTCAAATCTACATCAGCAGATGTAGATACCAGAGGTACTTGTAGCCGAGCCTAAGCCTAGCAGTGGTAACATCTAGAAGTCTGCTAACCTTATTGGATGACCCATAGACGTGCGTTTCTTCCTGCATAATAGAATGATGATAGATGGAGTAACTGGTGTGAATTTCGCTTTGCCTCAAGTCTCCGAAATTTAGTTGATGTTCCCGGAATATTACTGCCTTCAGGCTACTCAAAGGCAGTTCAAGTGGTAATCAATTCCCTCTTTACGAGCAAAAGTCTTGGCCAACTCATCAGTTCTATCATGCATTCGAAGACCAATATGGGAAGGAATCCACAGCAGACAGACTCTGACTCCATCATTGATTATTTCATTATATCTGTGTCTAGCTTCAGAGATAAGCACGTCACAGTTATGCCTGTTGTGTATTAAAATGACTACATTTTTATGTTAATTTCTTTTGTAAATGATGATGATATAGTTCAATAAATGTAAGTAAGTAATTATCAAACAAGGCACCAAGCCGGGAAGGCTAGGCAGGATGTGGAGTCTTGATCAGGAGTACACTAACATCGGCACTGTAGATACTGTTATTGGACGCCGCTTAACTGACAATATCTCTTCAACGCAGGCTGAACTCCAAGGTGCATTAGCAGGATTACAGAAAGTAGTCAAATGTGGTAAAAATGCTTGCTTCTTTATTGACAGCAGAGGAGCGTTAGAGTCTTTAAATAGCAGACGCCCAGTATACCAGAATATTGTGATAGTGTGTGGAGAGAATGTTAAGAAATTAGAAAAAACTGGGTATAAAGTAAGATTCATGTGGATCCCTTCACATGTGGGAATACTGTTGAATGAGGTAGTTGATGACATAGCGAAGAGAGCCACGGAAAAAACTCTTGTTGATGTTGTATGTCAGTTAACATTGAAACAAATAAAAACAAGAATCAAGATGATCCAGAGGGTGAAGAAATGATAAAGAGAATGGCAATGGTGGACAGTAGTAACACACTTAAGAATTATTCAATAATAAATACAAATTCGTCCTTCACCTATGGTAAAGGAAAGTCTACTTGGAAGGATTCAATTTACATGAGATTAAGATTAGGATACAAATATATCTGGCAATACGGTGTTGATGTCAGTGAAAAAGATAAGGAGTGTAAATTATGTAGTATGCCGCACGCCTACACCTTAGAACGTTATGTATTAGAGTGTCAACTTATTGATAACTATAGAAATAAGAAATAAGTAGTACCACATCAAATTGTTTGGATGTGTGATAATGGTATGATAGACAGTATACTTAGGAGCTACAAGAATTTTGCCCCAAGAGTGTAACAATTATGTGCTGTGCTTACTATATTAACCTGCAATGTTAAATGGGATTCTTGTAATGTTATTTGTCTATTTGTACTATTATAGTCTGTGGGTTGGTTGGTGTTGTCGTCGTTGATCCTTCTCTATGGACAACCCAACCCACAACTCGGTAGAGTGCTTATACTAGGAGATCACCCTTGGCGCTTCTGGCTCTTGGAGAGGGGCTCAACGTCACACGTTTAGGGGATGCGGCTCCAACACTTAGCCTCGTTGTCACGTGCACACACCCACTCGAGCCGCTGTGACTCCCCACTCTCTCCTTATGAGATATGATCTCCTCAATCCCCTATGACTTACTAGTATTACCTCTACCCTGTCCACAGCAGTGGTTCTTGGTTCTTTCTCTCTCTCTCTCCTTCTTTACTACCTCCTGGGAAGCCTCACTAGGACAAGGGCAAACACCAGCAAATTGGATACATTTACTGGACAAAGCACATACACGATACATACACACATAATAATAATGAATCCTATACTCTATAATATTACAATCAGGTTGCACTCCAACACATCAGAACTCTATCATCAGCTTATCAAGTGGTATCCTATCTCCTGGTTCACCACCTGATACTATCAACCTCCTCAAGTTGATCAAGTCTACATACACTGTTGCACCATCAGCAAGATAATATATGTATCTATAAATGTGACAAAGAAAATCAGCATTTGAATGCAATAACATATATCAGTATAAATGTTCATTGATACACAACAATGATCAATCGATCACTCTATCAGTCCTAGAACGCATACATCTGTAGGTAATCCAGCCTACGACTGTAACTCTAAACTTCAGTATAAAACACTCCTTGACATAAGAATGCAAACAGTCACTCACCTCTCACTGCGTCTTGCACGCTAATGACAACCAAACACTATCAACTCCCTACAAGTAATCCACCAGAACTTCCCTTCCACCTCTGGAAGTTCACTACCCTATATCTTCAGGTTCTTCCGGGCTTCACTACCAGGATCCTCTGCAGCTCCTCCAGGCTGCTATCATGAAGTTTCCTTGAGCAACTACGGTGCTTCACCCTTCTGCTAGGTTCCTCCACAGCTCTCTTGGCTGCTACACCATGAAGTTTCCTCGAGCAACTATGGTGCTTCACCACCTCTACAGAAGCACGTGACACTCCTCTTCACTGCTTCTCCTCACAGCTCGAGGTCCTCTGCTCCACTACCTTGGAGTCTCATCAACTACTTCATCTGCTGCTGGCTTCGAAGTTCTCAGCAACTTCTTCCCCAAAGACAAACCTGCAACCCATCGACACTCCAATAAAAATGTTTCCCCTTTGACACATAAACAAAAATAATCACACAATATGTTTGACTCAAACCTCTATCTGTCCTCTACATACTGTGAGAGTGGACTCCCCCGTTTTGGGCGGGTCCATACTCCACCTCGCCTGGCGCCGGTCCTCACTCGCTGGGAGGGTCTTCCTCCGTCAGGAGCGGGCTCCCTCAGTCGCCTGCCAGCGCTCAGAGGGGACAGACGTCGCTCCGGGTTCCTCCCTCTTCACAGTCTTATTTCAGGCTTTCTGCCTTATTAAAACATGTCTAACTTATAAATAAACATCGCTACTGTCGCTGGGCACACGACCAACTACAAGCAATCACTATGAACTGGCTTATATCATGCTTACCACAGATTGTCTGGTCGAGGGCGCTTCTCCCTCTGCGAAGCTGATCAGCGCGCTTCCACGGCCCACAATAATGCCTCCGGGCGGCTTAATATTCACTAATTATCGCCCACGACTTGAGACCACACGTCCCCAGCTCGATTCCACAGCTGGTACGTCTGCACACTTCTCTTCTCTTCGAGATATATCACTAGGGGTTCCCTTCTGACGGGAGCTCAATGGAGCGCGGCTTTTCCCCTGTGATGTCTGGCCTCAAGTGAGGTCAAAGCCCCTCCAGAAGCGAGCCTCACGCCTCCAGCAAAATGTCCACATCTCCTAGCCAGTCATTTATCTGTTTTCTTCTTCATTGCCCATAATCTCAAATTGTTATACATATCCAAGTAACTATTTTACATATGCGTTATCACCTCAATATTTGCTAGACCTTCTAATCAGGTCAGGCTTGATGAATAACTCTCAAGGAGGGAGACTCGTTTCTCCTGCAGGCTGAGATCATAACACTCCCCTCCCCTTATTTTGAGAGTTATTCTAGTGGCTAGGCTCGAGATAACGCATCAGCCACTACATTGTCTCGCCCTCTTATGTGCGTTATCACCAGGTCATACTCTTGGAGCGATAAAAACCATCTGGTTAATCTCTGGTTTGCATGCTTCATTTTCTTCAGGAAAACTAGGGGATTATGGTCTGTATACACCGTCACTGGGTGTCCTCCCCCACCTCACATACACTTCAAAATGTTTCAATGCCATCACCAGGGCCAAAGTCTCTTTCTCGACTGTACTGTACGACCTCTGGTGCTTAACGAACTTCTCCGAGAAGAAGGACACGGGGCGGTAAATTCCATCATTCTGCTGCGTCAGTACAGCTCCGGCCCCTATATCACTGGCCCCTATATCGTAAACGGCGCTTCAAAATCTGGCGACACTAGTACAGGTGCCTCGGTCAACAGTCTTTTGGTCTTCTCAAACGCTTCTAGTGCTGTTCCATTCCACTCCCACTTCTTGCTCTTTGATAGCAAACTCGGTCATAGGAGCGGCTATGGTGGAGAAATTTTCACAGAACTTCCGGTAATATCCAATCATACCGAGGTATCTCAACAATTCTTTCGTACTCTTGGGCACCGGGAAGTTGTCAATGGCCTCCACCTTTGTTCTTACCGGAGCAACCTCGCCTTGCCCTACTATATATCCAAGTTACTCCAGGCGGGCTCTCCCGAACTCGCTTTTCGCTAAGTTGATCGTCATGTTGGCCTTCTCCAACCGATCGAACAAATCTAAAAGTCTATCCACGTGATCCTTCCAGGAATCAGCGAACACCACAATATCATCGATGTACACTGCACATCCAGTTGCGCCTTGTAATACCTGGTTCATTACTCGTTGAAAACAACTACCACTATTCTTCATTCCGAACGGCACCACTTTATATTGGTACAAGCCGTCGGGTGTCACGAACGCTGAGATCCTCTTGGCCTCCTCGGACAGGGGAATCTGGTAGTATCCCTTCAACAGGTCTATCTTCGAGGACATACCGTGCACTCCCAATCCGATCTATGCAATCGTCAATGCGCGGTATCGGAAACGAGTCAGCGACCGTGACTGCATTCACTTTCCTATAATCGGTACAGAACCGGTACGTGCCATCACTCTTCTTCACGAGGAGGCACGGCGAACTCCAGTCACTGTCGCTAACCTCTGCCAAGTCGTTATCTAGCAGATACTTCACTTCTGCTCTCATCGCCGCTGCTTCTCCGGGTTAACTCTGTAAGGGTGCTGCTTGATGGGGTCAGCACTCCCTACATTCACTTCATGCACCGTTCCGCGGTGTCTTCTAGGCACGTCCGTGAATAACGACTTATTCCTCCGTAGGATCTCCACTAGGTCCTGGCGTTGGTCATCCTCCAAATGACCCAGACGCTCACCTATCTTGACCAGGCTTTCTGTATTTGATATCTTCGTGCCATCGGCCCTCTCTAACTTACAGTTCTCCTCTTCTATCCCTTTGCCGTCTCCTACACAAAGCACAGTCGCCTGCAATGGGGTTTCCATCTGTTCTTCATCGCCTAGAGGTTTATCTCTGTCATAGTACCTCTTTATCATGTTCACGTGGCAAACCTGTGACTTCCTCGGACGATCTGGCATGTGGATTACATAATTCACATCCCCTAATGCCTTCTGGATGGTATATGGTCCACAAAATCTCGACTCATATATACTTCCTTTTACCGGTAGTAGGACTAACACCTGATCTCCTTGAAATTTCCTGCCCTTCGCCTTCCTGTCGTGGTACCTTACCATCTCTGCCTGGGATGTCCTCAATTTTCCTTGGCCAAATCTCTGGCCCTAGAGAGTCGCTCTCTAAAGGTTTTCACATATTGTCCCACGTCCACCTTAGGCCTATCCACGGTGAGCTGCTCCTTCAGCGCGCCCACTGGGCTCCTCACGGAGTGTCCATACACCAGTTGAAATGGGGTGAATCCGAGTGATTCTACTACCGCATCCCTGATGGCGAACAACACGGATGGTAATGCCTCGTCCCAACTACTCCCTTCCTCTGCGCAGTATATCCTCAACAAGCTCTTTGACGTTCCATGGAAGCGTTCCAACGCTCCCTGCGACTGAGGGTGATACGGTGACGAGCGCACTTGCTCTACCCTCCATCCTTTCACAGTTTCCCTAAACAACTTCGACTGGAAGACACTTCCCTGGTCCGTCTGGATAACCCTGGGCATTCCTACCCATGCAATGTAATTCTGTAGTCTATCCAGAACGGCTCTCGACGTCACTCTTCTCAGGGGGATTGCCTCGGGGAAACGGGTGGCCGTGCACATTATGGTCAGTAAGTACTCGTGGCCTTTTCTGGTCCTTGGCAACGGACCTACACAGTCTATCAAGACTCTCTCAAAAGGCTCGCCAAATGCCGGTATGGGCTTTAAGGGTGCCTTTGGTATAGCCGGAGCCGGCTTACCTGCACGTTGGCACACCAAACATGTCCTACAATACCTCTTTACCTCCTTCCACACGTTCGGCCAGTAGAAGTGCTCCTGCACCTTATCTAAGGTCTTCTTCACCCCTAAGTGCCCTGCCATATCTACGGAGTGGGCTAGTTCTAACACAGCCGCCCTAAACTCCTTCGGCACTAACACTTGGTGCTTCTCCAACCATACCTTATCTGCCCCGGCCTTGTCCGGTCGCCACTTTCTCATTAGTACGTCATCGTCCAAATAGTAATACACGGGGGACTCCGGACATGAGTTTCCCCCTTTTGCCTCCCTGATTAGAATCTATAAACTCCTCTTTCTGAGCCCTAATCAGGTCCGCTCGGTTCACCCTGAACGTTTCAGGTAGGGTCATCTTCATTTCCTGTCTCCTCGAATCCTCATTCTTCTGAGCTGGATCTTCATCGAACAGCCCAGACATGTCCATGTTGACCTCCTCCCTTGGTGGAGTCGACACTGCCATATCATCTCCAATGTCTTCCTCGGCGGCTACGTCCGTCTCTGTCACTACACAGGCCGGGTATACGATGACCTGACTGTCCTCTGCCTCATCTTCAAGGATGCTGGCTAGATCTATCTTGTCCGGCGTTCCACTTGTACCGCGGCCCTTCTGGTTCACCTCCGGCACAGCTTTTACTATCAGCTCTGGCAACACCTTGGACCCACACAAGTCGTTCCCCAGGATCACTTGGACTCCTAGAACAGGTATGTTGGGGCACACTCCCAACATCACCTCCGCCGACAAATAATCTGACTTCAACTGGACAGCACACACGGGCATGTCACTCTTAGACAACAACCCATGAACCTTTATCCTCCTACTGCCAGCTAACAGTCGATCATTTCTTATTAGGCCTCTCAGAATCAAGCTCTGATTGGCTCCAGTATCCCTGAGGATACTACCTCCACCTCGGGTTGACCTTCTATGCCGACCCAACCTTTACTAATGAACGGCCTATACCGCTCGTTCATCAATCTACCTTCTGTGGTTTGTCTTGTACATCAACGTACTTCTTCCGGGGATCACATGTCGTCAGGGTCACGACTCTCTTGCCCTGCCGACAATCTCGCATCATGTGACCTGATCTGTTGCACTTGTAGCATCTCATTTGGGAGAAATCTCTCCTATACGCCCCCGAGTGGCTCTGACTCTGCCCACTCGTATTGGAGTTCCTAGGGCCAGATGTGCTACTCATACTCTGAGGAGCTTCATTGGACTCTTGTCTCCTCTGCACATTTTTATTTTCCTGCTTACCTCCAGCAGGCGGAATCGGCAACTTTCCTTCCTGAGGCTTAAAACTAGCTGTCTGCTTGTCTGCCCCCCAAAACTTCTTCCACCCAGACTCCACTGGGTCTGCTATTGCTGCGTCTCGCCTCGCTTCTTACTCTGTTCTCCCTTAAGCTCTTGTACGCTTCAGTAATCATATCTGCCCTATCTGCGGCATCTTTCACCTCCTTTATCCTGCTTCTTGGATCTTGAACTTTGTTTCGGGATGCATCATCTCCAAGAACTTCTCCATGACCATCAGTTGCTTCAGGTCAGCGTAAGATCCAACTCCAGCAGCCTCAATCCACTTCTGGAATCGTCTTTCCAGATCCCTTGCTGTCTCAGCAAAACGTACATGCTCCAACTTTGATCATTTCTCTGAAGCGCTTCCTATAAGCTTCTGGGGTTAACTGAAACGAGCGCAATATGCTGCTCTTTACTGTGGCATAATCCTGGCACTCTTCCAGTGACAATTGGGGTATGCCTCCCTGGCTGCACCGGTCAATCTTAACTGGACCAGCTGGGCCCATTCCTCCTGTGGCCACTCTTTGATGCTGGCAAACTTTTTCAAAATGCTCGAAGAAGCTCTCCGCCTCTTCGGGAACAAACAAGGGAATGTCCTTCTCCCTAACCCTAACATCTGGTGGGTGTGATACCTGGGTGGTGCTCTCTGGCAACCCATGTTCAATCCTTTGCTCAGCCAAGGTTCTGTTCGCTTCTATCTGCATTTGTTTTGTTCTCTCTTTTTCTTTTTCGACCTCTAGTCTTGCTTTCTCTTTTTCTTTCTCTTGTTTCCAACTCCAGTTCCCTTATTCTGGTTTTCTCTTTTTCTACTTCCAGTTTGGTTTTCTCTTTTCTACTTCCAGTCTGGTTTTCTCTTTTTCCTTCTCGGCTTCATTTTTCATCTGGAGTTCTAGTTTCATCTTTTCCAGCTGGAACTGTCTCTCCTTGTCCTCTCGTTGTTGCTGCATCTGGAGCTCTAACTGGAATCTCTCCAAGCTCCTATTTCGGCTACTCCTGCTACTCCGGCTACTCTTGCTGCTCCTACTCGATCCCTGGGATCTCACTTCATCCTGCCCATCATCCTCCTTTCCACTTTCAGCTCCTTTCTGGGCTCCTTGTTCTGCCGCTTCACTTCTGGCTCTCAACTGCCTCAGGTTCTCATCCTTCATCCCAGCTACTTTAGATGCTTTCAACCTAATGCCACATTTTTTCTGCTATTTGCTTCAACTGATCCCTCGTGCAACCTTCCAAGTCCTCAGGCTTGCCTGACTCCACAAATGCTTGCACCTTCTCCATCTTGTCCTGTGAGTCTTCCCAAGAGAGAGAATATACACCTGCGGTCACACAGTTTATTTCAGCAAGGGTGTACAAATCCACTCTTGGACAGGGTGTGGGTGTGTCAGTTCACTCTCCCGGACACAGGCCCCCAATTTTATTATAGTCTGTGGGTTGGTTGGTGTTGTCGTCGTTGACCCTTCTCTATGGACAACCCAACCCACAACTCGGTAGAGTGCTTATACTAGGAGATCACCCTTGGCGCTTCTGGCTCTTGGAGAGGGGCTCAACGTCACACGTTTAGGGGATGCGGCTCCAACACTTAGCCTCGTTGTCACGTGCACACACCCACTCGAGCCGCTGTGACTCCCCACTCTCTCCTTATGAGGTATGGTCTCCTCAATCCCCTATGACTTACTAGTATTACCTCCTACCCTGTCCACAGCAGTGGTTCTTGGTTCTTTCTCTCTCTCTCTCCTTCTTACTACCTCCTGGGAAGCCTCACTAGGACAAGGGCAAACACCAGCAAATTGGGATACATTTACTGGACAAAGCACATACACAATACATACACACATACAGTAATAATGAATCCTATACTCTATGCTATTACAATCAGGTTGCACTCCAACATCATCAGAACTCTATTATCAGCTTATCAAGTGGTATCCTATCTCCTGGTTCACCACCTGATACTATCAACCTCCTTAAGTTGATCAAGCCTACATACACTGTTGCACCATCAGCAAGATAATATATATATGTATCTATAAATGTGTACAAAGAAAATCAGCACCTGAATGCAATAACATATATCAGAATAAATGTTCATTGATACACAACAATGATCAATCGATCACTCTATCAGTCCTAGAACGCCTACGCCTGTAGGTAATCCAGCCTACGTCTGTAACTCTAAACTTAAGTATAAAAACACTCCTTGACATAAGAATGCAAACAGTCACTCACCTCTCACTGCGTCTTGCACGCTAATGACAACCAAACACTATCAACTCCCTACAAGTAATCCACCAGAACTTCCCTTCCACCTCTGGAAGTTCACTACCCTAATATCTTCAGGTTCTTCCGGGCTTCACTACCAGGATCCTCTGCAGCTCCTCCAGGCTGCTATCATGAAGTTTCCTTGAGCCACTACGGTGCTTCACCCTTCTGCTAGGGTCCTCCACAGCTCTCTTGGCTGCTACACCATGAAGTTCCCTCGAGCAACTATGGTGCTTCACCACCTCTACAGAAGCACGTGACACTCCTCTTCACTACTTCTCACAGCTCGAGGTCCTCTGTTCCACTACCTTGGAGTCTCATCAACTACTTCATCTGTGCTGGCTTCGAAGTTCTCAGCAACTTCTTCCCCAAAGAACAAACCTGCAACCCATCGACACTCCAATAAAAATGTTTCCCCTTTGACACATAAACAAAAATAATCACACAATATGTTTGCCTCAAACCTCTATCTGTCCTCTACATACTGTGAGAGTGGACTCCCCCGTTTTGGGCGGGTCCATACTCCACCTCGCCTGGCGGCGGTCCTCACTCGCTGGGAGGGTCTTCCTCTGTCAGGAGCCTGGCTCCCTCAGTCGCCTGCCAGCGCTCAGAGGGGACGGACGTCGCTCCGTGTTCCTCCCTCTTCACTCTCTTATTTCAGGCTTTCTGCCTTATTAAAACATGTCTAACTTATAAATAAACATCGCTACTGTCGCTGGGCACACGACCAACTACAAGCAATCACTATGAACTGGCTTATATCATGCTTACCACAGATTGTCTGGTCGAGGGCGCTTCTCCCTCTGACGAAGCTTGATCAGCGCGCTTCCACGGCCCACAATAATGCCTCCGGGCGGCTTAATATTCACTAATTATCGCCCACGACTTGAGACCACACGTCCCCAGCTCGATTCCACAGCTGGTACGTCTGCACACTTCTCTTCTCTTCGAGATATATCACTAGGGGTTCCCTTCTGACGGGAGCTCAACGGAGCGCGGCTTTTCCCCTGCGATGTCTGGCCTCAAGTGAGGTCAAAGCCCCTCCAGAAGCGAGCCTCACGCCTCCAGCAAAATGTCCACATCTCCTAGCCAGTCATTTATCTGTTTTCTTCTTCATTGCCCATAATCTCAAATTGTTATAACATATCCAAGCAACTATTTTACATATGCGTTATCACCTCAATATTTGCTAGACCTTCTAATCAGGTCAGGCTTGATGAATAACTCTCAAGGAGGGAGACTCGTTTCTCCTGCAGGCTGAGATCATAACAGTACTCAATGAATTTGTGAGCCCCTTGAGGGACTTGAAATAGAGGGGGGTAGAAATAGCCTAAGCTACTCTATCCCTTTGAGATGTATTTCTTTCTTGTCTCAATAAACATACTTGAACTTGAACTTGATCTATGTAGCACCATCAAATAAAGGTATTATTGAAACTTTATAGGAAAACGTTAAATCCTAAATATATCTCTACTCCTATACTTGAAATATTGTATACTTTTCTCTCTCCATCGTACTTCTGCACCTGCTGGCAAGTGGTGCGGTGCGATGTGCAGGTGGTGTTCATTACTAGGTGAGCTGGCAGGTGGTGTTCATTACTAGGTGAGCTGGCAGGTGGTGTTCATTACTAGGTGAGCTGGCAGGTGGTGTTCATTACTAGGTGAGCTGGCAGGTAGTGTTCATTACTAGGTGAGCTGGCAGGTGGTGTTCATTACTAGGTGAGCTGGCAGGTGGTGTTCATTACTAGGTGAGCTGGCAGGTGGTGTTCATTACTAGGTGAGCTGGCAGGTGGTGTTCATTACTAGGTGAGCTGGCAGGTGGTGTTCATTACTAGATGAACTGCTGTTCACCTAGCAGTAATTAGGTACTTGGAAGGTAGTTAATTGCTATGAGGATGTATATCCTGAGGCCCTGTATATAATGTTCACAATAGAACAATGTATAATCATTTTATGGTATACAACACACTGAGAAGGAATGAAGGTTAGATTCGAAAATTTAGTTTTTAATACACTTACACGTGTATTGAGTCTTTCCTTCACCTTCATTCAAGCACAAGGGTATTACAGTAAGTTTGTAGCGAGTAAACCTATACTCGCTCCATTATCTCATCATCTTAATGGCATAACTAATTACACAAGCTATAATCCTATCCCTATTTACAGGTAACGGGTTTTCCACCCGCCTATCTTACTGTGAGGTGTAGTCACCGTATATAAGCCAGCGATTTGAGAATAGCAAAGACTGACCACACACTTGGTCCGGGAGACATCTCCCGTCACGCAGGGTGCAGTCGCGCCTCCACAGATCTCCAGTATCATCTTTTGATACTGGTAATGGCTCAAAAGGGCCACCACTTACGAGCTATTCATGCCCGTGCCATCTTTTGGGTGGCTTCATCTTCATTTTAACACATTCACACGGGAGACATCTCCCGTCACGCAGGGTGCAGTTGCGCCTCCACAGATCTCCAGTATCATCTATTGATACTGGTGATGGCTCAAAAGGGCCACCACTTACCAATTCATGCCCGTGCCACCTATTGGGTGGCTTCATCTTCATCTTAACACATTCACAAGGGAGACATCTCCCATCATGCAGGGTGCATTCGCACCTCCGCAGATCTCCAGTATCAGCTCTTGATACTGGTAATGGCTTAAAATGGCCACCACTTACGGGCTATTCATGCCGTGCCACCTTTTGGGTGGCTTAATCTTCATCATCATCATTTCCTCATCACCACGGGAGACATCTCCCGTCACGCAGGTGCAGTCGCACCTCCACAGATCTCCAGTATCAGCTCTTGATACTGGTAATGACTCGAAAGGGCCACCACTTACGGGCTATTCATGCCCGTGCCACCTCTTGGGTGGCTTAATCTTCATCAATCAATCAATCGAATAGCAAACCAGTACAATCTCCAGTCAAGAATGTAGTACTCGGTGTAGGCAGTTCTAATCGACCCAAGACGCTACAGCTTCGACACAGAGCAGACAGCAGACTACGACCTCATCGAGCTACAACGCTCTCCCACATACAGCTCCGCGACTCCGGCCACACTCGGCTCTCTGCTCTGCTCCAGGCTTCGTCTCAACGTCTACGACACTGCTGTATCCAGGACTACTAAATAAATATGAAACTCACTAAACATTGTGTATCTAATCTACCAAACAACGTAACATAATCGTACGTTACAAGTTTCTACATTATTATTTGTATTAGTATTCTTAGTTTTTTGTTTGTTATTATTATTTGTATTATTGTTAACAGGAGGAGTGAGGGGGGGGGGGGGTAATGGTTCACATGTCCACATTCCAATGCCCGCTTCCCAGGGCTGCGGGTGCTAGGGTGTACAATAAACCAAGCACCTCCGGCGGCAGCTTGTCGAAAGCGGAAGTGTAGCCTAGGCCGTTTGTCGTGATAATTAGTGATAGCTCTTATTTTGATAATGGGTCCGTAATCCAGTTAAGCCTTTATTCTTAATTTATATTACAATGCTGGTAAAATACGCTTTTGATGATGAGTATAGAGTACAAATGAACTTAATGTGTACCCCTATACTCACAGGATGAGTATAGGGTACACAATGAACTACCACTCACACGATGGGTATGGGTTGCACAAGAAACTATCGCACAGAGGATGAGTATAGAGAGCAAAGTAAACAAAGATTCACACGATGAGAAAGGGTTGCACAATGACCTATATGACTCACAGGATGAGTATAGGGTACACAATAAACTACCACTCACATGTTTCACTCACCTAGTTGTGTTTGCGGGGGTTGAGCTCTGGCTCTTTGGTCTCGCCTCTCAACTGTCAATCAACTGGTGTACAGATTCCTGAGCCTATTGGGCTCTATCACATCTACATTTAAAACTGTGTATGGAGTCAGCCTCCACCACGACACTACTTTTGTCGTGGTGTCGCATTTCATTTGTTAACTACTCTGACACTGAAAAAATTCTTTCTAACGTCTCTGTGGCTCATTTGGGTACAGTACTAAGTTTCCACCTGTGTCCCCTTGTTGGTTTTCCACCCGTGCTAAAGAGTTTGTCTTTCTCCACCCTGTCAATTCCCCTGAGAATTTTGTAGGTGGTTATCATGTCTTCGCTTACTCTTCTGTTTTCCAGGGTTGAGAGGTTCAGCTCCCTTAGCCTTTCCTTGTAGCTCATTCCTCTCAGTTCCGGGACCAGTCTGGTGGCATACCTCTGAATCTTCTCTAACTTCGACTTGTGTTTAACTAGGTATGGACTCCAGGCTGGAGCTGCAAACTCCAGGATTGGTCTTACATAAGTGGTATACAGGGTCCTGAACGATTCCTTACACAAGTTTCTAAAGGCAGTTCTTATATTGGCCAGTTTAGCATATGCCGCTGATGATATCCTTTTGATGTGGGCCTCTGGGGACAGGTTCGGTGTGATATCGACCCCCAGATCTTTCTCTCTATTTGACTCTTGCAGGATTTCACCTCCCAGATGGTACCTTGTGTTCAGCCTTCTGCTCCCTTCGCCTAATTTCATTACTTTACACTTTCCTGAGTTGAACTTTAGCAGCCATTTTCTAGATCATTCCTCCAGTTTGTCCAGGTCGTCCTGTAGTCTATCTTCATCTGTTTTGATTCTTCTCATAATTTTTGCATCATCAGTAAACATTGAGAGGAATGAGTCTATACCCTCTGGAAGGTCGTTTACACATACTAGAAACAGGATGGGTCCAAGTACAGAGCCCTGTGGAACCCCGCTGGTAACATCTCGCCACTCTGATGGCCCCCCCTTCCTCACCATTACTCGCCGTTTCCTATTGCTTAGATACTCCCTTATCCACTGGAGCACCTTACCTTTTACTCCTGCCTGTTGCTCCAACTTTTGCAACAGTACTGTGTTAAAGGCATCCTGACAGTCCAAGAAAATGCAGTCTGCCCACCCTTATCTTTCCTGCCTAATTTGTGTTGCTTGGTCATAGAATTCTATTAGGCCTGTGAGGCAAGATTTACCATCTCTGAACCCATGCTGGTGGTGCGTTACAAAGCTGTTTCCCTCCAGATGCTCTACGAGCCTTTTCCTCACTATCTTCTCCGTCACCTTGCATGGTATACAAGTTATTGAAACTGGCCTGTAGTTCAGTGCCTCTTGCCTGTCACCCTTTTTGTAAATTGGGACTACATTAGCTGTCTTCCAGCTTTCCGGAAGGTCTCCCGTTTCTAGTAACATGATGGGTATGGGTTGCACAAGAAACTTTCGCGCAGAGGACGAGTATGGAGTGCAAAGTAAACAAAGACTCACACGATGAGAAAGGGTTACACAATGTTCTATGACTCACAGGATGAGTATGAAGTGCACAATAAATTACAGGTCACAGGATGAGTATGGGGTGCACAATAATTTACAGGTCACAGGATGAGCATGAGGTGCACAAACTACTGGCAACAGGATGAGTATGGGTTGCACAATGAATTACAGGTCACAGGATGAGTATGGGGTGCACAAACAACTGGTAACAGGATGAGTATGGGTTGCACAATAAATTACAGGTCACAGGATGAGTATGAGGTGCACAAACTACTGGTAACAGGATGAGTATGGGTTGCACAATAATTTACAGGTCACAGGATGGGTATGAGGTGCACAAACTACTGGTAACAGGATGAGTATGGGTTCACGTAATGCGACTGTTCACCTAGCAGTAAGTAGGTACTCAGGAGTTAGTCAGCTTAATGTTGTGGGGTACTTTGTATCCTAGGCGGGGTCACTAATTCGACCTTAAGGATGACCTTGATAAAAGCCTATCGTGTATGAATATACTGTGGCTTCCTGTCCCCCAACACAATGAATTATTTGAATTATAATATTATGGTTTATAATTAAGTTCTTAAGAGCGATCCTGTGTCATAATTAACATACGTCAATCTTTACCTCAACATTTTATAAGTTAATTTCTGTCTGTATATGATGAAGATTATATACAATTAAGGTAGCATTGCAATTTTATAGGAAATTGTTAAATCCAAAATATATCTTGGTTCTTATACTTGAGATATTGTTACAGTAAACGTTTGAAAACAAAGTTTATATCTGTATTTAAAGTATAAAACATTTTGCATTTATCAACGCATCTCTCTGAATTACAATTTTTTTCTGAATTGTGAAGCCTCGATCTATTGCCCGCCTGGCAGGACTCTGATGCATTGGAAGTTTTCGTATGTCCGGACACCGGCGATGGTGTGGTATTGGCTATTTATTTAACCATATCTTGGTTTTCATTTAGGATATATTTTCCTTGAAATGTAGTCACATTATCGTCTACATCTGTGTTTATGCTGACATATAGACCTTTGATGTTACTTTGCACATATGTAAATGAATTACACAATTAATTCACTTGTTTGCAGGCCTTCACACTCCCTGAGGTAGTCATCACGTAACTGTAAAAAGGCATATATCTTCACTTTCACTTCAGTTATATTTATGCTAAAGTATTAACATGCAGCTTATATTTTTATCATTATTATAACATAGAAAACTTCGTTTATTACAATATTTAGATTAAATTAACATTGATCTTCGAAAAATCATAGTTCCCATGGATAGGGAGAGCGTCGGCCAAGAAACCTTGTTTAAAATATGAATATCTTTCCTGTCTAATAAGATATAATCTCTGTGATGGATTCACAAAAACTATTTTATCTCTGCATTTCTGATAACATATACAAATATAAGTTTTATTTGTGAATCTCTATCAATTAAGTAATATATCAGAGAGCGTGTTGGGTTCGGTGTTCTATGAACGAAAAGGACATGAGCAGTTTAAGTAGCGAACGCATACAAACGAATAACGTTAGTATCTATATAACAAAATTATTGTCCTGTGGCGTTGATTTAACTTCCAGACACATTTTTTTTAATAAATATTAAATGTTTTGTGGCTATTTATGAAAGATATTATTACAAATACCCATTCTACTTGTTAATATCAGTAATTAAATTTGCGACAATTTGAGCAAAGAAGTGCGACGACTGGATCATTGTGTACAGGAGGCTGATATGGCAGCAAACACTCTCCAGGCGACCATATATCTTGGATAAGTCGCTCCACGATTTTGTCGCTTGGACCGTCGACTTCCTATGGCGTCACCTGCTACATATTTACTTCGAATTTTGATATGAAATTACATTATTTCAGAGTAAAAATAGGTTTGATCATGTTCTACGTGCAGCACCAACATTACAGAAAGTAAATATACCATATTTCTTCATTACTTACGTAATGCTAAAAGGATTTGGGTACATTTGGGTAATTCTACGGACGCTTGGTACTCTTTTGGGAGCGGAAGTCAAACTGACAGGGGCTAAGAATGTCGAATTTTACGAGATAGGAGTAGAGCTGCTATAGTACACATTGGTGTTGGGCGGTTAGAGTACTGATACATACATTCATTTTGTTGAGAGCTTCCTCCTGTTTTTTTATGGATTCATTACTTCTCAGCTGCATATTTTCCTCGCGGAGATCGTTATGTCATGTTGCAGCTGTTGAAGGCTTGCTTGACAAGCTCTAACATCCTCGCGGAGAATGGTTATTTCTTGTTGCTGTTTATGAAGGTTCACAATGTTTGCTAGATCCTCAGTTTGGAGGCTCTGAATGATCGTAGTTTGAGTCTCAGTGACTTGACACAACAATTTGAACCACTGATTCTTGGACCAGTTAGGGAATTCCCAGCAGCACGCTTGAATTGCGAGAAGTGAAATTTTAGCGAGGAATTTGGAGAAAATTGAGAGGACACATGCAGCCCCATGGCTCAGTGGTGGAGTAGAAGGGAGAACAGCGCTGCCTCCACGGACCCCAGAGCTCCCAGAGGGCAAAACACGATGGTTGTTAGTGTTGATCGGGATGGATGCCATGTTTGGAGATTTGCTGTTTTTTTCCCCCTGGTAGCAGATCATTTTGAATGAAATTTATTTATTTATTTATATACAAGAAGGTACATTGGGATTGTGAGGATACATAGCATGGTAATTACATTCTTGTAAAGCCACAAGTGCGTGCAGTGTTTCGGGCAGGTCCTTAATCTAAGAAAATTTTAAGTAGGTAAATACTAGCAAAATTTATAAAAATTATAACAGTTACATCTTATCTTCTTGAGGTTATCTTGAGATGATTTCGGGGCTTTTTAGTGTCCCTGTGGCCCGGTCCTCGACCAGGCCTCCACCACCAGGAAGCAGCCCGTGACAGCTGACTAACACCCAGGTACCTATTTTACTGCTAGGAAACAGGGGCATAGGGTGAAAGAAACTCTGCCCATTGTTTCTCGCCGGCGCCTGGGATCGAACCCAGGACCACAGGATCACAAGTCCAGCGTGCTGTCCGCTCGGCCGACCGGCTCCACATAGCAAGAAAAAAAATGGAAGATGAGAGAAATTTGTAGGTATATTAAAGCACATAGGTAGCTCAGATTGATTGCAATGACAGCTTGAATGGTAGTTTAATAAAAATTAATAGGCACAGTACAGCATATGGCTAGCACATAAAAGAAAACAGCAATGAACACAATGATAAAGTTGTTTGGATTAAGTACATAAATATTGGGAGATTGGGTAACACTAGATACAGAGCAAATTTAAAGCTCAGTGTAGGAAACTACGAAGATGAAATTAGGTACTTTTTTATTTGTTTTTGAATGAGGCAAAAGTTGGACAGCTTTTCAATTCACTAGGGAGTGAGTTCCATAGACTAGGTCCCTTAATTTGCATAGAGTGTTTACACAGATTAAGTTTGACTCTGGGGATATCAAAGAGATATTTATTTCTGGTGTGGTGATTATGGCGTTTCGGGCAGGTCCTTAATCTAGCAGATTTTAAGTAGGTAATTTCAATCAGAATTGATAAATGATAAAGATACATTACAAGAGAAAAATGAGATGAGAGAGATAAGTAAGTATATTAAAGCACATTGTTATATTAAAGCTCTGATTGATTACATTGACAGCTCGATTAGTAATTTAAACAAGATTAATAGACACCATACAGCAGATTGACAGCACATATAAGACAGCAATGATCACAATGGTAAAGATGTTCAGATTGGGTACATAAAGATTGGGAGACTGGGTAGCAAAGATACAGATAAACAAGATTTATAAACACCATACAACAGATTGGCAGCACATATAAGAAAACAGCAATGATCACAATGGTAAAGATCTTCAAATTGGGAACATAAAGGTTGGGAGATTGGGTAGCAATTGATACAGTGCAATTTTAAGGCAAAAAGTGAAAAACTATGAAGATGAAATTAGGTACTTTTTAGTATTGATTTTGAATGATGTAAAAGTTGGACAGCTTTTCAATTCAGTAGGGAGTGAGTTCCATAAACTGGGTCCCTTTATTTGCATAGAGTGTTTACACAGATTAAGTTTAACTCTGGGAATATCAAAGAGATATATATTTCTGGTATGGTGATAATGGGTCCTATTACATCTGTCCAGGAAGAGTTTCAGACAAGGATTTGCATTTAAGAACAGGGTTTTGTAAATGTAGTTGACACAAGAGAATTTGTGGAGTGAGATTATGTTTAACATGTTTAGGGAGTTAAACAAGGGGGCTGTGTGTTGTCTGAAAGCAGAATTTAATATTATTCTGATAGCAGATTTTTGCTGGGTGATGATGGACTTGAGGTGGTTTGCAGTGGTTGAACCCCATGCACAGATACCATAGTTGAGATAGGGATAGATTAGTGCATAATATAGAGAGATGAGAGCAGAGTTAGGAACATAATATCTGATTTTGGAGAGTATACCAACTGTTTTAGAGACTTTCTTAGTTATGTGTTGCATGTGGGAACTGAAGTTGAGTCTCTTGTCTAGGAATATGCCAAGAAACTTTCCATCATTTCTATTGCTAATGTTTACATTGACAATCTGAAGCTGAATTGCATTTGTAGATTTGCTTCCAAATAGGATGTAGTAGGTCTTTTCTATGTTAAGTGTTAGTTTGTTGGTTGACATCCATAAGTGGACTTTTTTAGTTCATTATTAACAACATCATTTAGTGTATGTGGTTGGGGTTGGAGTAGATGAGGGTAGTATCATCAGCAAACAAAATAGGTTTCAGAATATTAGAGACATTAGGCAGATCATTAATGTATATAAGAAATAGAAGAGATCCCAAGATGCTGCCCTGTGGCATTCCAACGGTTATTGGTAGAATGGGTGAGATTATATTATTGATGGCTACACATTGGTGTCTATCACTAAGATGGGATTGGATATAGTCCAGTGCATGGCCTCGGATTCCATAATGATGGAGTTTACATAAGAGGTAATCGTGATTAACAGTATCAAAGGCCTTTCTCAGGTCAATGAAGAGTCCAATTGGAAACTCATTTTTGTCAAGGGCTGAGTAAATTATATCAAGGAGACTAATAATTGCATCGTTGGTACTCTTTTGAGAGCGGAAGCCAAATTGACAAGGGCTAAGAATGTCGAATTTTACGAGATAGGAGTAGAGCTGTTTGTAGATAATTTTTTCAAATATTTTTGATAGTATGGGTAGGTTCGATATTGGTCTATAGTTGTTTATGTCTGACGGACTACCTCCTTTATGAACTGGCGTTACTCTTGCTTTTTTAAGGATATCAGGGAAGGTATGACACTCAAGGGATTTGTTGAACAGCAGAGCTATAGGTGGCGCAAGGGCATGGGAGGCGCTCTTATATACAATGGATGGGATTTCACTGATGTTCCCAGCTTTGGTTTTTAGTGAGTGTATGATGAACACAACATCTGACGGGCTGACTGGTGAGAGGAGAAGAGAGTTTGGATAGCTGCCTGAGAGATATGTGTTGATATGTGTCTGAGTCTGTGGGATTTTACTTGCAAGGTTAGCACCAATCAATGAAAAGAAGCTATTTTATTTTATTTTATTTATTTTATTTTATTTATATATATACAAGAAGGTACATTGGGTTTGAGAGAATACATTGGATAGTACAGTATTTACATTCTAGTAAAGCCACTAGTACGCGCAGCGTTTCGGGCAGGTCCTTAATCTAGCAGATAATTTTAAGTAGGTAATTTCAATCAGAATTGATAAATGAAAGATACATTACAAGAGAAAAATGAGATGAGAGAGATAAGTAAGTATATTAAAGCACATTGTTATATTAAAGCTCTGATTGATTACATTGACAGCTTGATTAGTAATTTAAACAAGATTAATAGACACCATACAGCAGATTGACAGCACATATAAGACAGCAATGATCACAATGGTAAAGATGTTCAGAATGGGTACATAAAGATTGGGAGATTGGGTAGCAAAAGATACAGATAACAAGATTTATAAACACCATACAACAGATTGGCAGCACATATAAGAAAACAGCAATGATCTCAATGGTAAAGATGTTCAAATTGGGAACATAAAGGTTGGGAGATTGGGTAGCAATAGATACAGTGCAATTTTAAGGCAAAAAGTGAAAAATTATGAAGATGAAATTAGGTACTTTTTAGTATTGATTTTGAATGATGTAAAAGTTGGACAGCTTTTCAATTCAGTAGGGAGTGAGTTCCATAAACTGGGTCCCTTTATTTGCATAGAGTGTTTACACAGATTAAGTTTAACTCTGGGGATATCGAAGAGATATTTATTTCTGGTGTGGTGATAATGGGTCCTATTACATCTGTCCAGGAAGAGTTTCAGACAAGGATTTGCATTTAAGAACAGGGTTTTGTAAATGTAGTTGACACAGGAGAATTTGTGGAGTGAGATTATGTTTAGCATGTTTAGGGAGTTAAACAAGGGGGCTGTGTGTTGTCTGAAAGCAGAATTTGATATTATTCTGATAGCAGATTTTTGCTGGGTGATGATGGACTTGAGGTGGTTTGCAGTGGTTGAATCCCATGCACAGATACCATAGTTGAGATAGGGATAGATTAGTGCATAATATCGAGCGATGAGAGCAGAGTTAGGAACATAATATCTGATTTTGGAGAGTATACCAACTGTTTTAGAGACTTTCTTAATTATGTGTTGTATGTGGGTACTGAAGTTGAGTCTCTTGTCTAGGAATATGCCAAGAAACTTTCCATCATTTTTATTGCTAATGTTTACATTGTCAATCTGAAGCTGAATTGCATTTGTAGATTTGCTTCCAAATAGGATGTAGTAGGTCTTTTCTATGTTAAGTGTTAGTTTGTTGGTTGACATCCATAAGTGGACTTTTTTTAGTTCATTATTAACAACATCATTTAGTGTATGTGGGTTGGGGTTGGAGTAAATGAGGGTAGTATCAGCAGCAAACAAAATAGGTTTCAGAATGTTAGAGACATTTGGCAGATCATTAATGTATATAAGAAATAGTAGGGGTCCCAAGATGCTGCCCTGGGGCACTCCAACGGTTATTGGTAGAATGGGAGAGATTATATTATTGATGGCTACACATTGGTGTCTATCACTAAGATAGGATTGGATATAGTCCAGTGCATGACCTCGGATTCCATAATGATGGAGTTTACATTTATTTATTTATTTATTTATTTATTTATGCATATACAAGAATGTACATAAGGAATGTGAGGATACAAATATGGTAATTACAGTCTTGTAAAGCCACTTGCACGCGCAGCGTTTCGGGCAGGTCCTTAATCTAAGAAAATTTTAAGGAGGTAAATACTTGCAAAATTTATAGACAAAAAAATGATAACAGATTACATGAAATGGAAAAAAAAAGATGAGAGAAAATTGTAGGTACAGTATATTAAAGCACATAGGTAGCTAAGATTGATTGCAATGACAGCTTGAATGGTAGTTGACAACAAATTGGTAGGCACAATACAGCAGAAACAATATAAGATTGATTGCAATGACAGCTTGAATGGTAGTTGACAAAAATTGGTAGTCACAATACAGCATATGGCTAGCACATAAAAGAAGACAGCAATGAACACAATGATAAGGTTGTTTGATATTACATAAAAATTAGGAGATTGGATAACACTAGGTACAGAGCAAATTTAAAGCTCAGTGTAGGAAACTAAGAAGATGAAGTTAGGTACTTTTGGTTTTGCTTTTAAATAAGGCAAAAGTTTTACAGTTTTTCAATTCACTAGGGAGTGAGTTCCATAGACTAGGTCCCTTAATTTGCATAAAGTGTTTACACAGATTAAGTTTGACCCTGGGGATATCAAAGAGATATTTATTTCTGGTGTGGTGATAATGGGTCCTATTACATCTGTCCAGGGAGAGTTTCAGAGCATGGTTTGCATTTAAGAACAGGGTTTTGTAAATGTAGTTGACACAAGAGAATGTGTGGAGGGAGTTAATATTTAGCAAGTTTAGGGATTTAAACAAGGGAGCTAAGTGTTGTCTGAAAGCAGAGTTTGTTATTATTCTGATAGCAGATTTTTGCTGTGTGATGATGGGCTTAAGGTGGTTTGCAGTGGTAGACCCCCATGCACAGATACCATAATTAAGATAGGGGTAGATTAGTGCATAATATAGTGAGAGGAGAACAGAGTTAGGAACATAATATCTGATTTTGGAGAGTATACCAACTGTCTTAGAGACTTTCTTAGTTATGTGTTGAATGTGGGTGCTGAAGTTGAGTCTCTTGTCTAGGAATAGGCCAAGAAACTTGGCATCATTTTTATTACTGATGTTAATGTTGTCTATCTGTAGCTGAATTGCATTTGATGATTTGCTTCCAAATAAGATGTAGTAAGTCTTTTCGATGTTTAATGTTAGTTTGTTCGTTGACATCCATAAGTGGACTTTTTTTAATTCATTATTCACAACATTATTTAGTGTATGTGGGTTGAGGTTTGAGTAGATAAGGGTAGTATCGTCAGCAAACATTATAGGTTTGAGAATATTAGAGACATTAGGCAGATCGTTTATATATATAAGAAATAGAAGAGGTCCTAAGATGCTGCCCTGTGGCACTCCAACGGTAATTGGTAGAGTGGAAGAAGTTGTATCATTGATGGTTACATATTGGTGTCTGTCACTAAGATAGGATCGGATGTAGTCAAGGGCAAGGCCTCGGATTCCATAATGCTGGAGTTTAAGTAAGAGGTAGTTGTGATTAACAGTATCAAAGGCTTTTCTTAGGTCAATGAAGAGTCCAATCGGAAACTCATTTTTGTCAAGGGCTGAGTAGATAATGTCAAGGAGACTAATGATTGCATCGTTGGTGCTCTTTTGGGACCGGAAGCCAAACTGGCAGGGGCTGAGTATGTCGAATTTTACGAGGTAGGAATATAGCTGTTTGTAAATCATTTTTTCAAATATTTTTGATAGAATGGGTAGATTTGATATTGGTCTATAATTGTTTATGTCCGCCGGATTGCCTCCTTTATGGACTGGCGTTACTCTTGCTTTTTTGAGGATATCAGGGAAGGTGTGATACTCTATAGATTTGTTGAACAGTAGTGCTATGGGTGGGGCAAGGGCATGGGAGGCTCTCTTGTACACAATGGACGGAATTTCACTGGTGTTCCCTGCCTTGGTTTTTAGAGAATGTATGATGGACACAACATCTGCCGGGCTGGTTGGTGAAAGGAGAAGAGAGTTTGGATAGCTGCCTGAGAGATATGTGTTAATATGTGTCTGAGTCTGTGGGATTTTACTGGCAAGATTAGCACCAACCGATGAAAAGAAACTATTAAATTCATTTGCCATTTCTAAATCAGTTGACGGTATATCCCCATCCTTGTAGAGTTTTATTTGGTTATGTGAGTGTTGTTTAGTTCCTAGGATACTAGAGATAGTTTTCCAAGTGCTTTTCATGTTGCCTTTTGCTTCATTGAATCTATTCACATAATATGCAAGTTTTGCCTTTCTTATGATACTGGTAAGCATTGATGAGCACCTTTTAGCTACTTCCTTTGAAACTAGGCCAATCCTAACTTTCTTTTCATATTCATGTTTCTTGTTGATTGAGTTGAGAATGCCACTTGTGAGCCATGGATTGTTTAATCTTTTGTCAGTTACTTGCTTGGTAAGAAGGGGACAATGAAGGTTGTAGAGGCTTAGAGTTTTGGAGAGGAAGAGGTTAGCTAATGAATTTATATCATGGGTATTATTGAATTCAGAACCCCAGTTAATATTGTAATGTGCCTCTGTAAGATTGTCTAAAGCTGATTCACTGTGTAGCCTAAATGAAAGTTTCTTGCTTTTTGGTGGTGTTATGTCCATGTTCGCTATGAGAAAGGTAGGATAGTGGTCAGTTGTTCTGTCGTAGATTATACCAAATACAAGGGGAGCTGTTATGTTTGTCCATATGTGGTCCAAGGTAGTGGCTGATGTTTGAGTGACTCGGGTAGGTTTGGTGATTGTGGGGATTAGCATACAGGAGTTCATTCTGTTAAGGAAATAGTCAACTTGAGAGCAATTTTGTTGACCCAGGTCAATATTAAAATCTCCTCCCAGAATGATGTGGTTTTTGTTGAGATTGTTGTTTATAATAAGATTCCTTAGGTTGTCTGAGAAAGAAGCTATGTTAGTATTTGGAAATCTATAGATGGCTCCAATAGTCAAAGAGGATTTAAGGGATTTAATTGTAAACTGAGCAAAAGTATATTCACAGTAGTCATCTCTGTCACCAATAACACTGTTGCAGATAAATGTATCTCGGTAATATATAGCTGTGCCACCACCTTTTTTATTAGGCCTACAGTTATAAATGGCTTTATAACCAGCTAAGTTGTAGAGTTGGGTATAGTCTTTATTTAGCCAAGTTTCTGTTAAAATAATGAACGATAGGTTAGCACCTATTGCTGTGAGTAATGCATTTAAATCGTCAAAATGTTTACCAAGTGATCTAACATTTTGGTTATAAACTGATAGACAGGTGCTATTTTGAAGTTTGTTTTTAGCCTGGTGTGCTGTGAAATACTTGCAATAATGATGATCAATGTGCTGGTTGGTGTAGATATGAGACAGAAGATTTTGATCAGGATCAATATCAGTGTGCATAGAGATGCAGAGGGATCACGATACAAGATACACGATAAAGCAAAACACAAGAATAAAAGCAAATACAATAAAATAGTAACAATTTAGAAGTAAAATAAAGATCCAATAGATAGCCAGGGAGGACACAGAAGTTACATAAAATAAAAAACAAAAAATCAGTAGAGACTGACAATATAAATGTAAAATAAAAAAATAATAAGAAAAATAATAATCATAAAAAAAATGATCTTGAAGATAATTAGCTTAGTAATGGTTAATTAACAGGGTAATAAAAAGCCCCAGGTTTAGTGACAAGGGGATTAACTAAGAACAAATAATTAAGAGTATAAAACAGGCAAAGATGACCAACAAAAAAAAAAAAAAAAAAAAAAAAAATAAACACCTTTGGAAAGGAAAGGCAGAGCTTAAGTACACTTTGGTTGTATGTGAGACTACAAATTATGTTCTGGTTATTCAGCTGATATCCCACAGTCATCCAGGAAAGAAGTGAGGTGTGCTTCAATGGTTATGACATAAGTTTTTCCAGAGTCAGTCTTCCTAGCTATTATTTTACCATCGCGCACAAAACAATGTTTAATAGCAGTGGATCTATTGCAAATTCCACGTAGTTTAAATAAGAGATTTTGTCTGAATCTGGTAAGACATTCGTTCACATAAACATTGGATTTCCTAGCGACTGCAGTAGTGATAAGGTCTGACTTGCGGGAGCAGCTATCTAACTTCACCCTTATCTTTCTGTTGTTTGTACCAGATGATTTGATACCCACTCTATAAGCTGACTTAATGTCTCTTGCTTCGATTGAATAATTCAACTTAGTACGCAATTCCTGGATCACGATGGCAGTACAGTCTTCTCTGTCAGTTTCATGGGGAAAATCATGTGATGAGATGATGACAGAATCAAGGAGCTTAAGTTGGTCTGATTCGTCTTGGGTTGCAGCGTGTTGCTGTTGTAGGGAGTTAAAATGGTTCTCTAACTTTTGTAGCATCTCTTCTTGCTTCTTAGAGGTTTCTGCTGGTTTAAAGTTAGTAACCAAGATCTGAAGAGAGCTTAATTCCTGTTCGAGGTGGCCGACTCTGGCAGACAGATCTTGGTTAATCTTGTGCATGGCCAAAGCATCACTCTGAAGCTTCATTATCAGGTCCGACTGCTCTCGGATTATAGACTTTTGGTCATCATGTATTTGAGTCAATAATCTGAGCCATGGATTATCAGCGAGACGCTTAAAGTCAGAACATGGGGAGGCAGCTCGTTTAAGTTGGAAAATTGGAAACTAAAGTTGGAAAATTAAGTTTAAATTGGAAACTCATTTTTGTCAAGGGCTGAGTAAATTATATCAAGGAGACTAATAATTGCATCGTTGGTACTCTTTTGAGAGCGGAAGCCAAACTGACAGGGGCTAAGAATGTCGAATTTTACGAGATAGGAATAGAGCTGTTTGTAGATATTTTTTTCAAATATTTTTGATAGTATGGGTAGGTTCGATATTGGTCTATAGTTGTTTATGTCTGACGGATTACCTCCTTTATGAACTGGCGTTACTCTTGCTTTTTTAAGGATATCAGGGAAGGTATGACACTCAAGGGATTTGTTGAACAGCAGAGCTATAGGTGGCGCAAGGGAATGGGAGGCGCTCTTGTATACAATGGATGGGATTTCACTGATGTTCCCAGCTTTGGTTTTTAGTGACTGTATGATGGACACAACATCTGACGGGCTGACTGGTGAGAGGAGAAGAGAGTTTGGATAGCTGCCTGAGAGATATGTGTTGATATGTGTCTGAGTCTGTGGGATTTTACTTGCAAGGTTAGCACCAATCGATGAAAAGAAGCTATTAAATTCATTCGCCATTTCTAAGTCAGATGACGGTGTAAGACCATCCTTAGAGAATGTTATCTGGTTGTGGGAGTGTTGTTTAGTTCCCAGGATATTAGAGATGGTATTCCATGTGTTTTTCATGTTGCCTTTTGCTTCTTTGAATCTAGTCTCATAATATGAAAGTTTTGCTTTTCTTATGATACTGGTAAGCACTGATGAGTACCTTTTAACTACTTCCTTTGAAACTAGGCCACTCCTAAATTTCTTTTCGTATTCATGTATTTTGTTGATTGATTTAATTATGCCACTTGTGAGCCACGGGTTATTTTTTCTTTTATCAGTTACTTGTTTGGTAAGGAGGGGACAGTGAGTGTTGTAGAGGCTTAGAGTTTTGGAGAGAAAGAGGTTAGTTGAGGAGTTTATATCCTGTGAATTATTAAATTCAGATTCCCAGTTAATATTGTGAAGTGCATTAGAGAGATTGCCTAAAGCTGATTCACTATGTAGCCTGAATGAAAGTTTTTTGGTTTCTGGTGGTGATGTGTCAATGTTTGCTATGAGGAAAGTAGGATAGTGGTCAGTTGTTCTGTCATAAATTACCCCAGATGTAAGGGGAGCTGTTATATTAGTCCATAAGTGATCCAGAGTAGTGGCAGATGTTTGAGTGACTCGGGTGGGCTTGGTGATTGTGGGGATTAGCATACAGGAGTGCATGCTGTTAGGGAAATAGTCAACTTGAGGGTTGTTTTGAAGACCCAGGTCAATATTGAAATCACCTCCCAGAATGATGTGATTTTTGTTGAGATTGTTATTTATGATAAGATTCCTTACATTGTCAGAGAATAAAGCTATGTTGGTATTAGGAAATCTATAGAAGGCACCGATAGTCAGGGAGGATTTAAGGGATTTACTGGAGAACTTGGCAAAGGTATATTCACAATAGTCATCTCTATCACTAATAACACTATTGCAAATGAAGGTATCTTTGTAATATATTGCTGTACCGCCACCTTTTTTATTAGGCCTGCAGTTATGAATGGCTTTATAACCAGCTAAATTGTAGAGTTGGGTATAGTCATTACTTAGCCAAGTCTCTGTTAAAATGATGAAAGATAATTTAGTACCTAGTGCTGTAAGTAGTGTATTTATATCATCAAAATGTTTACCAAGTGACCTAACATTTTGGTTGTAAACTGATAAGCAGGTGCTATTTAGGAGTTTGTTTTTTGCAAGATTTGCTGTGTAATACCTGCAATAATGATGATCAATGTGCTGATTTGTGTGGATATGGGACAGAAGATTTCGATCAGGATCAATATCAGTAAGCATATAGATAAGATAATGTCACGATACAATAAGATAAGCAATTACAGGAACAGATAAAAACTAAATCTGCTGTAAAATAGAAAGTAATTATAGCAAAACACAACAATATAATAATATAACAATACAATAAGAGCTTACAAAGTATTAAGTCTGCTCAAATTAGAGAATAATTATGGCAAAACACAACAATAAATGCAAGTAAACAAAAGAATTGAAACAATTAGAGGTAGAATAAAGGTCACTAGATAGCCATGGAGGATACACAAGTTTGGTGGAGAGAACAAAAAAATCAGTAGAGACTGTCAAGATGAATATATAAAAAAAATTGACATGATAATTGTCAATTGTAAAATAATCTTAAAGATAATAAATTTTATTTAGCTTAGTTTTTAACCTATAATTAGTATGAGCTTAATTAAAAGAACAAAATGAGATCAATAATTGATTTCAATAAATGACATAGATCAATACAATTAAATTTAAAATTTAAATGGAATAGGGTAAGGTTAGATTTAAGAGTAAATTTTTACAATGAAACTGAGGTAGATGCTTGCATAAGTGCATGGAGACTTGACGGATTATTTAGGAAATTATATGAATGAGAGATCATTAGGTAAATGGTAATTTACATAATTGTTTTTCACCTGTGTGTGCAAGTGCACATTTATATAAACTATAAAATCCAAAAATACAGCACAACTATATTCACATTACTGCACCACAATTTAATCTTTGCCAACCTTTATTAGGTAGGAAATTAGGCTGTGATTGTGCTGAATTTGGCACAAACGCAGACTAAATAAATTTGTAGTTTCTTAGGTAGAAATTCTCACAACTAGGCTTGATCTAGTTAGTAGTACATATATTATTCATTCTTGTGCTGACCCTATCAAGGGTGGGATTAAACTTTAGGATAACTCTGATTAGAGTATATCCATATTACTTATTCTTGTACTCATTATTTGTGTGTATACATTTTGAGTGCTGTTGAATGATCACCAATACATCTAATGGTGATAAAGATGAGCTAGCCGGACGAAAGTTAATGGTGAAGTTCAAGCACTGCTCAAAATAATTAGTTACTTATTGTTAGGTAGGTAAATTAACCTCTGAACGAGGTAGTGTAGTCTATTCAAATATATTAGGCTATTATTATTGATATTGAACTCCATTGAATGAGTCAATATCCCAGTTACCTCAGTAACAACTATTTACTGTCAAACCAGCCTTTACCCAGCAAGATGTAAACGGCTGACAAAATGAAAAGGACCCTTATCGGTGTGAATGGTCATTTGACCCGACGGATTACCAAATGTCAAAATCTGTCAGAACAGTCACCTGTTGACTACCTTGAATTAGAAGATTTACTTCAAGTTGCTGAAGGCAAATTCGCCCATATTAAGCAACATATGAATCTGTATTTAACAGAACTTTACTCAACTTCTATAGGTGATAGTGAACTTGAGGATATTGTAAATGACTTAGCCCAGTATGAAGATGATATACATGTTAAACTTCAACCCTTTAAAAAGCAAATTGCTAAAAACAAATTAACAATAACCTCTACTGCACATCCAGATCCTGATGTCAAATTACCTCAGATCAACATACCCACATTCTCTGGTAACGAGAATGAAAGTTGGGATGAATTCTGGAGTAAATTCGTGGATGCAGTAGACTCTAAAGTCAACATTCCTCAAACAACCAAATTCACTTATTTACAAGGCTTGTTACGAAATGAAGCCTTGAAAGTAATCTCTAACATAACGCTGACCAGTGATGGTTACACCCTAGCTGTTCAATTGCTCAAAACCAACTACGATAACAAGGGGAGAACGATTACTGTCTTACTTCAAAAATTGCTAGATTTACCATCTGCTAATAATTCTACCGATTCTCTCCAAATTTTCAGGCTGGAGTTAGAATCTTTACTCAAGGCCTTAAGCCTTAAAGTCCAAATTCAGACAGCTGAATGGATGACCAAAGTAGTTGTAAGGCGAAAATTACCAAGAGAAACTTTAGATAAATTGTGTACTATGTACAGTAAAACCTTTCTGACCTTGAAAGAAATTACAGAAGGTCTACATACCTTAGTCGAAAGACAAAGAGCCAACCAAGATGGGAAAAGTGTTCCAAACTTCTCTACTCACTCCCATCGTAATTCCTCTAATATTGACACCTCAGTCAAACCCAAATCGACTTTAAATAAGTCTAATAAATTTAAACCTAGGACTGCTCCATTCACTGGAAAGGGGAGTGGTAATGTAGGTACTTATTCAGTATCTCCCTCTGATGTAACAACTGATACATCTACTAAAGGGACAAAGTCAACCAGAGAGAGAAGGTGTCTGTTCTGTAGTCAAGAACATGTCGCCTACCAATGCACTGTTTATCCTAACTTTAATACCAGGATTAAACGGTTACAAGAAATACACAGGTGCACCAAGTGCAAGGGCTCTCATGATCCCAGTAAATGTGTAGTGCAACTACATTCATGCAGTAGATGGAACAAAGGTGTACATCATTATGCCTTATGTAGAAAAACTTCTACCCAATCCATGACAACTGGGGAGAATTCCACGAATTCTACCACAGTACAATATTGCAAGGTACATCAAGAAATAAATGTACTTGCTACTGAGTCAGGCAATAATACCATTCTGCCTACAGCTCAACTCAAATTAATTAACAGGAAATCTAGAGTTAACACTAGAGGTCTTTTTGATGAAGGACCACAGAAAACCTTCATCACACAACAATTAGTCGAGCAGTTAAATTTAAAACCTGCCAAAAGTGTGAGATTGAATATTTCTGGTTTCTTGACTAATAGTGGACCTCGTGAATACCAAGTAGTTAAGGTATTAGTGAGACTTGGATCTTCCACTAGTCCAATACAAGCGGTAGTAGTAGATAAACTTCCTTCAGACCTGCAGATCACAGGATTAGCTCGCACTGCGAAATATCTTAAACGAAACTGCATGAGGCTAGCAGATTACAAAATAAATTCTGACTGCCTCACTGATGTTGGAATACTTATAGGCGCTGATCATTATTATAAATTTATAACGGGATGCACAAGACAACATGGAATGAATTTGTTGTCATCTGCTGGAGGCATGTTGCCTACTGGACCGGTGCTTTTCCAACAAAACCCAGCGTCAACCAACCAACAATCTAACAAAACAATAGTGGCGTGACTAGGCTTGGAACAGTCACCCCCTACGTTTCAGAGAAATATCTGAAGATAATGAGTCTGATCCACCTGTACATCGTCTGTGGGATTTAGACACTTTAGGTATTGTCCCTGAACAACCAAGCCCTGATGATATGTGGACTTACCAGCAATATCTGGATACAGTTGTCTATAAAGATAAACAATACTGGGTGAGACTACCATGGAAGTTGAATCATCCACAACTTCCAGTTAATTACATGGCAGCCTCACAATTACAGTCTCAATTAATACGGTGGAAGAAGCAGCCAGACAAACTGAACATGTATCATCAACTAATCCAACAACAACTCAACAGTAAATTTATCGAGGTTGTTGATAATGATGACCGAAAAATAGGACACTATTTACCCCATCACGCTGTGGTGAAAGATTCATTGATAACACCAATAAGTATTGTCTTCAACTGTAGTGCCAAAGTGAAGCCAATCAGCGTGTCCTTGAATGAATGTCTCCAAACGGGACCTAGCCTAACTCAAAGGCTACATGATGTGCTATTACGGTTCCGTACTGGTATTTTTGCTTATACTGCTGATATCAGTAAAGCTTTCCTTAGAGTAGGCTTACAAGAAGTGGATCGTAATTACACCAAGTTTCTCTGGATTAAGGACCCACTGGATCCTAACAGTGATATCATAACTTATCGTTTTGCCTCAGTGCTATTCGGAGCGACTTCCTCCCCGTTTCTACTTCAAGCAACATTAGATACACATTTGAGGAAGTCAAATAGCCCTTATAAGGCAGAAATCAGTGACAAATTGTATGTCGATAATTTCCAGGGAACTACAAATGATCAATCCAATTTGGTAGAAATCTACCATGAGGCTAACCGTGCGTTATTAGGAGCCAATATGCCACTACACTCATGGGCCTCAAATAATAAATCATTAAACCAGATAATCGAGAAGGAGTTTCCAGGTTATCAGGTGTCTAATCAATTAAAAGTTCTGGGTGTGGAATGGAACACAGGTACTGACGAGATGAATGTCAAGTCAGTACAAACCGATAATTCATCCCTTACCATGAGAAAATTACTCTCGTATGTCAGTCAACCATTTGACCCTTTAGGCTTACTTAGTCCTATATTAATAAGGGGCAAACTCCTAATGCAGGAATGCTGGCAGAAACATATGGGATGGGATGATCCGTTGCCAACTGAGTTGCAAGATAAATGGCAGATACTCACAACGGATTTCAATCAGTTAGTTGTTTTGAAATTGCCTCGTAATGCTTCAGGACAAAACTTGCCCACAAATTTGCACGTTTCTTGCGATGCCTCTGGCAAAGCGTATGGCGCTGTAGCCTACTTAGTCAATAGTGCACAACCAATTTTGCTCACATCTAAAGCAAGAGTTGCTCCCATTAAGAAGAGATCTTTACCTCAAGTGGAGTTAACTGCATTGCTGGTGGGAGTAAGATTAGCTCATTGCCTGACCAAGACACTCAATAATATCCACTTTGGTGAAATCGTCGTGTGGTCAGATAATGAGGCAGTCTTACAATGGGTAAGAAACAACAACAATAAAACTCCCTACGTTAGTAATCGTGTTAGGGAAATTCATGAATTATCTGCTGGATATAAATTCAGACATGTTCCCACTTAGGACAATCCTGCAGATTACTTATCTCGAGGGTTAACATTAAAACAACTTATCAAGTCTTCGATGTGGTTTAATGGACCTCCATGGCTTGTTAGTGGTCAGTGGCCCAAACAAAAGCCACAAGTCATAGTGACCAATATCACTACTCCCATGAAAGAACCAGAACCTCATCGAATCTTGGCTATTAATCCTCACAATTATTCTAACTTGAGTAAGTTATTAAGAGTAACAGCACATGTGTTTGACTTTCTTGCTAAGATAGGAATCAGACATAAGTTTCCCAATCCTATCCTCTACTGAATCAAACGCGCACAGCAAGAGACATATGGAAGTGAATATGAAAATCTTCCAGATAAATTAACCAAGTCTCTAGGTATCTGGTATGATGCCAACACTCATAATATATTAAGATGTGGAGGACGTTTGCTTCATGCAAAAATTGATTTGGATACAAAGAATCCGATCCTTCTACCACGTCACCACATTATTACAAAACTTCTAATTTTACATCACCATCAATATGGTACTTTGCATGGTGGAGTGTTAGACACTCTCACCGACCTCAGACAGAAATATTGGCTTCCTCAAGGTCGTCAAACAACCCGTTCTCGCAAATTCGTAAAGTCAATATTGACTTATTAACTACGTGCATAGGTGATATACTAAACATAATAGATACCCTTAAAAAGATGCATAGAAAACACCGACCTTACCTAACCTTGTTAGTATCTTAAGATAAGCATCTTATTGCTTCGTAATTACAATTATTACTTAACCTATACCTATTATAGGTTAGGTAATAATTGTAATTACGAAGCAATAAGATGCTTATCTTAACATACTAAGTAGGTTAGGTAAGGTCGGTGTTTTCTATGAATCTTTTTAAGGGTATCTGTTATGTTAAGTATGTTACCTATGCACATATTTAATAAGTCAATATTGACTTATTAAATTTGCGAGAACGGGTTGCGTCAAACCGTCAAATCAATTATTAAGTTATGTGTGATCTGCAAAGGATACGACGCTCGAGTGTGTCCTTACCCAGGACCTCCACCACTCCCTGAAGAAAGAGTGGTTCATCTTCGTCCCTTTGAGACCACTGGTGTTGACTACACAGGAGCCTTGCTTCTCACTGACAATCCAGATAAGATACCAGTGAAAGCTTATATTTGCCTCTTCACGTGTGCTACCACACGAGGCGTACATCTAAAAGTGACTTCTGACATGAGTGCCGAAGCCTTCATCCAATCTTTTCGTAGATTTGCAGCTCGCAGATCCTGTCCCAAACTAATGATATCGGACAATGGTTCAAATTTTGTAGCAGGAGAAGCCTGTCTGCGAGAGGTATGGAATCATCCAGAAGTGCAGTCAGTCCTGCAGAGACGACAATGCCACTGGAAATTTATTGCTCCAAGAGCCCCCTGTCATGGTGGGTTCTGCGAACGTATGATAGGAACTGTCAAGAAGTGCTTAAGGAAGACCTTACATCGACAGAAAATTAGTTACTCCGAACTCCAAACACTCGTCGTGGAAATTGAGGCGCGAGCAACAATCGCCCATTAACATACCTAACAGATGATTTCTCACAGAGAGAACCTCTGAGTCCCTCACACATAATACATGGAGGCCTGCTGAGCCCTCTAATACCTTTGGCAGAAGAGGACCCCGTCGATCCTTCCCATGTAACCAGGAGTGACTTAGTAGAAAGTTACCAACATCTCTCAAGAGTAATTGAAAGGTGAAATGAGGTGCGGACGCGAGAGTACCTCACAGCTCTACGAGAGTACCACTACGGAGCTTCGAGCCCCTATAATAAAGTTTAACTTAAACCAGGAGACCTAGTATTGGTTGACAGTGATGGACCAAGGTCAGAGTGGCCTATAGGCAAAATTGTTGCTATTCATCCAGATCACCAAGGCATCCTGAGAGTAGTAAAGGTTTTGTGCCGAAGCAACACTACCCTAAAAACCTTAGAGAAGTTGGTCCCTCTCGAATTAGCAGAACGAGAGTGTTTATCAGAACCAGCTTCACCAACAGTTTCCGAGGACAACAATTCTGATCCACCGAGCAACCGCCCCACTAGAGCTGCTGCTCAACAATGCAAACGGAAACTACAAGCCTATTATAGCTCTGACCAGGAGCAAATAATTTCCCATCCGATTTGAGTAATCATGATGATACTGTGCTGTGATGTCAAGTAACAAATCGTTACAAGTCACAATGACCCAGAACATTCTCATCACAGTGGATTCTCAGTTACTTTAAATTGTATGATTTAATTCTTAATATGTTGTATAGGCTATTAATAATAACATTATTTCGTCTAGAGTATCTAAGAGTTTGCAAAACTTTAAGACTTAGTAAAATAATCATTACCTGTCATAGCGACACCAGTCACAGAGTTTATTGTAGGCTTTATTAGTCATTAACTTTAGATGATTCACAATAACATGTTCCATTCAACATGAATTTCTTTACAAGACTCAAATTTCTTGTGTGTCCTTGACAATTGCGGGACATCCCTTATGTGTGTACTAACATACTAACATTAATACTAACTTCGGGATAGGTATGTCAGTACTCAACATTGCACTGCGACCCGAGAAATTTCCTCCTCCCGGAGTTATGTTGGAAATTTCCAACACTAATACACTACTATTGTATTATAATAAATCATTATTATTATATACTAACTACAGTAGTCACTAAATTTACTAACAGTAATGTTAACATAAACTAACCATTATATCTGCGTATTAATGCTACAATTCTTAAGAAATAAAGCACTAACATTGCGTCAGATTATATCTAGTTAAACACATTTATTGCCAATGTGCTAGAGAATTGAATGTGGTTCTCTAAAATCATCAGTATTCCGTGTGATAATTATTTACAGATAACATAACTCCCAAATAATTCTAAATCGAGAGTTTTTAGTTACGTTTGTTATCAAATAATAGTTTTTCTGTCACGCGTGAATGCCATGGAGAAAACTATAATCTTCTCCATTTCTCGTTTACCATCATAAGACGAGAAAGCAATAATATTTAAATCACTAGAATCACAACCCAGTCCTTATTAAAGTATTTCAACCACAATTGCGCGAAATAGTATTATTCGTGATAAATAAATTCTGTGGTGAATGCGAGACGCGGGTTGAAGGAGAAGGAGACCCCATTGTGTTGTGGATTGAGGAGCGAGTGCGTGCTTGGACAGAGGAGAGTCGTGGCGTCAGAGTCTGAGACACGTGGCGTTGGGGAGTTATCAGCAAGAATTACACTGATACCCAACTAATAACGAATAATTATTCTTCCACGTGCTCCATAGTGCTCGGTCAATCAATAACGCGTCGAGAATCAAGCCAAACTCTCAATCACGTGTACAACATCGTGGAAGTTTGAGACTGAGACGCGATATCGGCAGACTTCAGCATTTACTGCGCTCATGCTAAGTATATTTTCTTTCTTGATGCATCATTAGAGATTGTATATTTCGTGGTTAGTCTGTCGTTACATAGTGGGACGACAACAAATCCAATGTTAGTACCGCATTAATATTTATTCTCTATTTTCATAAATTTTGAGATTTACGTAGCCTAGTTCAATGCTACGTAATATCCTTTAAATTACAGCTCGTATGTGAGGAGTCAACGAGTCGTTAACTACATTCGTGTTATTCACCTCTAATGGCTTCTATGTGGAGATCCTGAGATCACGAGGACGAAGCACAAACGATGTCATAGAAATCGTCTTAAAGCTAAGACTTTTTGTACACATTTAATTATTCCATTTTATTATACATATCCATAATATTATCATATGGAATATTTACCATATGAGTTTTGGAAATTGATGTGTTTACTTAGATGATTGCTCTTTAATTCTAACAATCATTAATATTCTCTATTTGAATTTACCTATTGATTCTATAATATTTTTGGTCATAATGTTCTTTACTCAACAATGAACTGGTGACGAACCACACTAGTTCCTAGACGTATATGAAGTTCTAGCAATACCCCCCAATGTAGGTGTTTGAGGCTCCTAATTTAGTTAATTAATCATACAGTCCATTATTTATTTAAATGATTATTCTTTCTAATAATTATCCATAGACATGGTTCTTCCTTGTGTTTCTAATGATCACTTTTTATTAGTTTCCCTCTTTACTCAAAAGTGGGTGGTCCTTCGATATTATATAAAATAAGTAAGTAATTAAATAATTGAGTCAAGCCCTAGATATCCCACAGTAGCTACCTGGTGATGGTAGCGGTGTAGCTACCTAGTGATGGTAATGGTGTAGCCACCTGGTGACGGTACTGGTGTAGCTACTTGGTGATGGTAGTGGTGTAGCCACCTGGTGATGGTAGTGGTGTAGCGACCTGGTGATGATAGAGGTGTAGTTACCTGGTGATGGCAGTGGTGTAGCTATCTGTTGATAGTAATGGTGTAGTTACCTGGTGTAGTTACCTGGTGATGGTAATGGTGTAGCTACCTGGTGAAGGAAGTGGTGTAGCTACTTGATGCTGGTAGTGGTGTAGCTACCTGGTGATGGTAGTGGTGTAGCTACCTGATGATGGTAGTGATGTAGCTACCTGGTGATGGTGGTGGTGTAGCTACCTGGTGATGGTAGTGGTGAAGCTACCTGGTGATGGTAGTGGTGTAGCTACCTGGTGATGGTAGTGGTGTAGCTACCTGGTGATGGTAGTGGTGTAGCTACCTGGTGATGGTAGTGGTGTAGTTACTTGGTGATGGTAGTTTTGTAGCTACCTGGTGATGGTAATGGTGTAGCCACCTTGTGATGGTAGTAGTGTAGCCACCTAGTGATGGTAGTGGTGTAGCTACCTGGTGATGGTAATGGTGTAGACACCTTATGATGGTAGTGGTGTAGCCACCTGGTGATGGTAGTGGTGTAGCCACCTGGTGATGGTGGTGGTGTAGCGACCTGATGATGGTAGTGGTGTGGCCACCTGGTGATGGTAGTGATGTTGTTACCTGGTGATGGTAGTGGTGTAGCTACATGGTGATGGTAGTGGTGTAGCTACCTGGTGATGGTAGTGGTGTGGCCACCTGGTGATGGTAGTGATGTTGTTACCTGGTGATGGTAGTGGTGTAGCTACATGGTGATGGTAGTGGTGTAGCTTCCTGGTGATTGTAGTGGTGTTACAACATGGTGATGGTAGTGTTGTAGCCACCTGGTGATGGTAGTGGTGTAGCTACCTGGTGATGGTAGTGGTGTTGCTACCTGGTGATGGTAGTGGTGTAGCGACCTGGTGATGGTAGTGGTGTAGCTACCTGGTGATGGTAGTGGTGTAGCCACCTGGTGATGGTAGTGGTGTAGCTACCTGGTGATGGTAGTGGTGCAGCCACCTGGTGATGGTAGTGGTGTAGCCACCTGGTGATAGTACTGGTGTAGTTACCTGTTGATGGTACTGGCGTAATTACCTGGTGATGGTAGTGGTGTAGCTACATGGTGATGGTAGTGGTGTAGCTACCTGGTGATGGTAGTGGTGTAGCGACCTGGTGATGGTAGTGGTGTAGCCACCTGGTGATGGTACTGGTGTAGTTACCTGGTGATGGTAGTGGTGTAGCCACCTGGTGATGGTAGTGGTGTAGCCACCTGGTGATGGTAGTGGTGTAGCTACCTGGTGATGGTAGTCGTGTAACCACCTGGTGATGGTAGTGGTGTAGCCACCTGGTGATGGTAGTGGTGTATCCACCTGGTGATGGTAGTGGTGTAGCCACCTGGTGATGGTAGTGGTGTAGCCACCTGGTGATGGTAGTGGTGTAGCTTCCTGGTGATGGTAGTGTTGTAGCTACCTAGTGATGGTAGTGGTGTAGCCACCTGGTGATGGTAGTGGTGTAGCTACCTAGTGATGGTAGTGGTGTAGCCACCTGGTGATGGTAGTTGTGTAGTCACCTGGTGATGGTAGTGGTGTAGCTACATGGTGATGGTAGTGGTGTAGCTACATGGTGATGGTAGTGATGTAGCCACCTGGTGAATGTCAACTATTACGACAACATCGTCACCACACACTATATAAGACTGTCGGTCATTGCTACAACAATGTCACTACACTATATAACACTGTTGATTATCACCTCAACAACGTCACAATACACTATATGCCACTCTCGCCCATCACCACAACTGGGTCAATACTCACTATAAGACTGTCGAGCATCACCACAACAAGGTCACTACACCACAGAAGACTGTCGGTCATTAACGCAACAATGTCACCACACACTGTATATGACTGTCAACAATCACCACAATAAGGTCACTACACACTATATATGACTGTCAATCATCACCACAACAACGTCACTACACTGCACATGACTGTCGACCTTTACCACAACAAATTCACTACACACTATAAGACTGTCGACCATCACCTCACACTGTACAAAACTGTCGACCATAACCACAGCAACATCACCACACACACTATATAAGACTGTCGATCACAACAACGTCACCACACTATATAAGACTGCCAACAATCACCACAATAACTTCACTACACTATACAAGACTGTCGACCATCACCATATCAACGTCACTACACTATACGAGACTGTCGACCATCACCTCAACAACGTCACTACACTATACAGGACTGTTGACTATCACCGCAACAAGGTCACTTCACTTTACTAGACTGACAACCATCACCATGTTACGGCCACTTAGGACCAGTAACCGGGTTCTTGATGTTAATCCTTTTTTTCTGTATTCGACCCCAAGTTAGTAGTAAGCTTTCAAGAAACAGGCTGTATCAAGCAGTAGAGCAATGCATATATAAGGGGGGGGGGGGTTAAGAGAGACACAATTCCCTACACCAATATATTTACACCTTCACCATTATATATATTAAATTAAACTGTTTCTATCCGAATGAACAACTGCCTCTTCACTCAGGGCACAACACAATGACGGTGTTCATAAAACCCAGTAATCCCACGTCTCAGATACACGTTGTCCACTGGCAAATGTTAGCGAGATCACCTTCTACATGGGCCAGTCCACCCTGTCAGGGTTCACCCCCTTCCAACCTGTGGTTAGGGTTGCTCCCACGGGGAGCACTGCACCTCACGTCGACTGCACCTCACGTCGCTGGAAGACAGAAGAGCTAGGGAAGACATGATCACCACATACAAAATTCTTAGGGGAATTGACAGGGTGGACAAGGATGGATTATTTAACACAGGTGGCACACGCACAAGGGGACACAGGTGGAAGCTGAGTACCCAAATGAGTTACAGAGACATTAGAAAGAACTTTTTCAGTGTCAGAGTAGTTAGTAAATGGAATGCACTAGGAAGTGATGTGGTGGAAGCTGACTCCATACACAGTTTCAAATGTAGATATGACAGAGCCCAGTAGACTCAGGAATCTGTACATCAGTTGATTGACGGTTGAAAGGCGGGACCATAGAGCCAGAGCTCAACCCCCGCAAACACAACTAGGTGAGTACAACGAGGTGAGTACGGGTCTTAGCCCCCTCAGTTCCTGGCGCCACTGTCCGCCCCGGGGCTCCCCCAGTCGACGAAGAGCTGGCCTTATACACCCCTGGCGAGTGAGGAGGTTCAAGCCTCCTATAACTCACCTGAACCTGCCCGTCCTGACACTGGGAGGTTCTATCTTGGATATCTGGTCTACTCAGGTCGCCAGCTGGGTGTTTATAATCGTGTCCCAGCAACACGTCAGTGGTCTTAGTGGTTATCTTAATCAAGGATGAAATATCACATGCAGTACAAGGTGTCACTAATGGTCTCATAAATATATACATATAGCCCTAGAGAATGGAGGCTCACTTAAACTCATCAGTTAGTTTAAAAGTTTACTGAAGAAAAAGCATATATACACATATAATTTGCACAAAGTAATTGGTTATAAGCGGAATCATCCGCTGGTGGCAAAACTCTTCTTGACAAGCCTCTGGCAACACGATCAGCTGACTGGGTCCACACCTCGAGTTGCGGGCACACACCTCGCGCCTCTGGCAGCACAATCAGCTGACAGCCCCAGCTGTCAGAAACGTCGTGACTCTCCCACGCCTCTAGCAATGCGATCAGCTGGACGTTTCTGAGTTCGTTGCTGGCTCTTTGCACACCAGCTACCACCTCCAGGATCACTAACATCCCCACCTTAATGCTCACACACACCAACTCATGCCTAAATAAGCTCTGGGCTCCTAGCCTAATATCCTGTCACTTAGACAATAAAATGATGAGCAGAAATGTCCACAACATATAAAATGCCCAAGCTCGCCTAGATCAAAAGGGGTAAAGGGAGGGACAATTATCTACCTTATATCATTCCAACCAAGAAGCCGAGTCTTCCTCTGTTGAGGGATGCTGAGGATCCTGATCCTGGCTTCTGGTCTCCTGATGAACAGTTCCCACACACAGGTCCCTCCGTCGTCCTCGTGGTAACGTGTCTACGCCGTGCTCACTCACAACAGGTACTTCCTTAATCATCCTCTTGTCCGGGGTACTGGAGACAGGTACCTCCGTCGTCGTCCTCCACTCTTCCTGGCACTGCCGACACCTCGCAGTCCAGCACAGCTTCCCCTCACCTCACTGCCAGTAGATTTGGCCCGGCCGTAGCTTCTTGCTTGATGTGGAATACTGGTCCCCTTGGGCGTCCCAGACGTCACCAGCCCAACGTTCTCTCTGCTGCAGACTCTTGATAGAGCTCTTGGCACTCTATTCTGGTCCGTCCTTGCTTCTGGGCACTCCTCGGAAGTTGGATGGCTTCTCAGACTGTCTGCAGAATCGAAGCGAAGCTTAAATCTACTGGAAAGGGCTCCCTAGATCCGAAGCTCACTCGAGCACGTCCTCACTCTATGGCGGCTCGTGACCTACTCTTCCCACCCAGGTGCCAGCCGCCCTGAGAATCCTCCGCCTCGTGACGTCACACCACCCAAGGGCTCTCGTCATTGGTCACTTCCGGCACGTGACCTCACCTGGCCAATCAGGTGCCGGGAGGCGTCACGACGTCTTGGCGGGAAACAGGTTGGCTCGACACTGTCTTGTGCCACAAAAGACGTAAGATCCTTGCATTATCAAACTTAGCTGGACATTTTACAGCCAGCTTATTCACGCTCCACACTTTCCCACACATGAAAATGTTCCCTGAACATCAGAGAATACTTAGGCTACAAAGATATGACTCTTCTAAGCTGGGAAGGAAGAAATATAGGGGTGGGACACCGTCTCGTTTATTAAATTAAACTGTTACTATCCATATGAACAACTGCCTCTTCACTCAGGGCACAACACAATGACAGTGTTCATAAAACCCAGTAATCCCACGACTCAGGTACACGTTGTCCACTGGCAAACGTTAGCGAGATCACCTTCTACATGGGCCAGTCCACTCACACAGTATCACTGTGTTAATTGTTATGATCCCAGGTAGCTGAAAAACGAGTCTACCTTGAGAGTTATTCTGCAAGATCTGACCTAAATAAGAGGTCAAAGAAATATAGACAAGAAGATACATACATAAAAGAATTGGTTAAATTTGACAACCAGTTTAAGAGTATGGGCAGTGATCAAAAATGTAAGTAAACAACTGGTCATGAGATGTGCAGAGTTTGCTGAGAGTGTGAGGCTCACTTCTGGAGGGGTTTGACCCCACTTGAGCACCAGTCATCGTGAGGGGAAGCCGTGCTCTGTGTGATCTCCTGTTAGAGAAGATCCCCTAGTTGACATACTTCAAGAGGAAGGAAGTGTGCAGACGTTTCAGCTGTGGAATCAAGTTGGGAACGTTGTGGTCTCAATTCCTGATAGGCCTTCCTTCCTTCATTACACACAGAAATCACTATTTCTGTTCATTGTTCAATGATTTGTTCATTGATGAATGATCAATGATTTGTTCATTGATGAATGATCAATGATTTGTTCATTGATGAATGATCAATGATTTGTTCATTGATGAATGATCAATGATTTGTTCATTGATGAATGATCAATGATTTGTTCATTGAAGCATCACGTTATTGTGATTTCTGTGTGTAATGAAGGAAGGGCGAAGACGTATAACGGCCTATTGACACAGCTCGAGTGCATGGGGAGAGTTGTGAAAACCCTGGTTTGTGTCTCGGAGAAGCTGCAGGATCCAGTAAGTTCAGTAGAATTTCGGTTTCAACTCTTTTTCCATGTCATAGATCAGTCGATTAGGGCAGCGTCTGGGATGCTCACAGACGTTGGTTCAAATCCTCGTCACGGCCCTTGTGGATTTGTTCGTCCTGAAATATTTTCGTTTGGCAACTTGTGAGCGCTCTGTCAAGCATCGGCCAGGAAGCGCCCTGGACTAGACAATTTTGTGGTTTGTCCTGAGGAAGAAGTTGATGGGAGTACTCTGAGGCTAGAGAAGAAGTTGATGAATGGAACATCAAGCCTGTTAGTGTAGATGTTGTACTCTGTGGAAGAGCAAGCCCCATAGTGAGGAATTGGACCTTATACTGTGAGAAGCGAAGCAGTGAAGTCTCACATGTTTCTGTGGAAACGGTAGTGGAGTACCACTGGAGTCCAAGGAGAACTTCATGGTGCAACAGCCTGGAAGAGCTGCAGAGGATCCTTGTAGATGAACCTGGAAGAACCTGATGATGTCAGGGTAGTGAACTCCCAGATGTGGGAAGGAAATTCTAGTTGACTACTTGTAGGAAGTTGGTAGAGTGCTTGATTGTCACTAGTGTGCAAGACGCAGTGAAAGGTGGGTGATTGATTATCATTTCTATGCCAAGGAATACCTGTACTGAAGTTTACAGAGAGTTACAGCTATAGGCTGGATTACCTACAGATATATATATATATATATATATATATATATATATATATATATATATATATATATATATATATATATATATATATATATATATATATATAATGTTCTAGGACTGATAGGGTAATTGGTTATTATTTACTTATGATGAAGTTTATAGAGTTACAACTGTGGGCTGAATTACCTGCAGAGATATTTATATGTTCTAGGGCTAATAGTGCCGTATTTATCTTGTAAGATTTATCCACTTGGTGAGGTGGATAGTGTAAGCGGCGAGCCAGAAGTTGGGCGACCACTTGGTATAAGTGACTGATAGAGTTCTGATGGATTTGATCTGCAACCAGGTTATAATATCATAAAGTGTAGAGGTTTAGAGTCCCTTGTATTATATGTGAATGCTTTGTATATGTTCTGTTTTGTTATTAAATCTGTGTAGTTAACAGCTGTTGGCCTTGTCCTAGTGAGGCTTCCCTGAAAGTCGAAAAGAGAGAGAGAGAGAGAGAGAGAGAGAGAGAGAGAGAGAGAGAGAGAGAGAGAGAGAGTGAAAGAACCAAGAACCATAGCTGTCGACAGGGGAGTACAGAGTAATATTTCAGAATAGGGGATTGAGGAGATCATAGCAAATAAGGAGAGAGTGGGGAGTCACAGCAGCTTGAGTGGGTGTGTGCATATGACAACGAGGTCAGTATTGGAGCCGCAATCCCTTAAACGTGTGACATTGAACCCCTCTCCAAGTGCCCAGGGTGATCTCCTTGTCAAAATAAGCACTCTCCGAGTTTTGGGTTGGGTTGTCCATAAGGAAGGACGACCAACAACAACATCCTAATAGAATACACCCCACCTTCACTCTCCAGGTACTCACTCACAGAGGGCTTCAGCAACACGCTGACAGAGGTCCCAAACTAATGCAAGCAGGGGTAGTTATTACCCTGACTGAAGCCTCTAACAGCTTGCTAGCAGCACTTCACAATAGATACATCACTCTTTTCATTAACTCTTACAAGACAATCCCGGGTACGTCGAGCTTCAGAAACACTGTGTATATCAGCAGCTATCACCAAGCTAAGAGTTCGTGGACTGCCCAAGGTGAACTGCCTACTCAGCTCAATTACCTCCATATGTCACTTCTCTGGACATAAACACGCCATTAGCCAGATGGACAGTACACTGGATAACCATAAGATAACACTCATTCACCGGGGAATTGATATTATGCCTTGTAGCCACAACCTAGATGGTGCTGATCTTGATACTCCACCCACCAGAGATCATCAACATCGACCTCTCCTTCTGATTGAGGCAGGAAACCCGAGCCATTCGCTGATACCAGGTCACCACCAACAGTTGGCATTGTCTACATAGCGCCCAATACTAGGGGAGTTGGAGTGCAGACTCATAGAAGTCGCTTAAATTGCCACTCCACACTCCGACGATGTTGTCAAAACCGTAACACACCACAACAACGTCACTACACTTTTCATGACTTTCGACTTTCAACACAAGAACATCGCTACACTATACAAGACTATCAACTATCACCACAACAAAGTCACTACACTATTCAAGATTGTCGACCATCACCACAACAATATCACTACAGAATTCAAGACTGTCGACCATCACCACAACAACGTCTCTTTACTATACAAGACTGTCGACCATCGCCACAACAAGGTCACTACACTGTACAAGACTGTCGACCATTACCACAACAACGTCTCTTTACTATACAGGACTGTCCACCATCACCACAACAATGTCACTACACTGTACAAGACTGTCGACCATCACGACAACAAAGTCACAACACCTTATACAAGACTGTCGATCATAACCACAACAATGTCACCATTCACTATATATGACTGTCGCCCATCACAACATCAACGTTACCACACACTATACACAACTGTCGACAATCACCAAAACAACTTCACTACACTATAAAAGACTGTCGACCATCACCACAACAATGCCACAACAAACTATACAAGACTGTCGACCATCACCTCTACAACGTCACCACACACTGCACAAAACTGTCGATCATCTCCACAACAACGTCACTACACTATAAAAGACTGTCTGTTGACCATCACCACAACAAAGTCACCACACACACAATATAAGAAATACGGATATCATAACAACAACTTCACCACACACTATATAAGACAGTCAATTATCACCACAACAACGTTACCACACTATACAAGACTGTCGATCATCACCACAACAAAGTCACTATACTATACGAGACTGTCGACAATCACCACATCAACGTCACTACACACTATAAAGGACTGTCAATCATCACCACAACAAGGTCCCAACACTATACAACACAGTAGATCAACACAACAACGTCACCACAAACTAAACAAGACTTTCGACCATCAACACAACAACGTCACTACACTTTACAAGTCTTTCGGCCTTCACCACAAGAACGTGACTACACTACACAAGACAGCTGACCATCACCACAACAAAGAAACTACACTATACACGAATGTCGACCATCACCACAACAAGGTCACTACAATATACATGACTGTCGACCATCATCACAAAACGTCCCTTCACTATACAGGACAGTCGACCATCACCACAACAACGTCACTTCACTATTCAAGACTACCTACCATTACAACAACAAAGTCACAATACAATACGAGACTCTCGAACATCATCACAAAACGTCACTTCACTATACAAAACTGTCGACAATCACCACATCAACGTCACTACATACTATAAAGGATTGTCGATCATCACCACAAGAAGGTCACAACACTATACAAGACTGGAGATCAACACAACAACGTCACCACACACTATACAAGACTGCTGACCATCACCATATCAAAGTAACTACACTATACACGACTGTCGACCATCACCACAACAACGTCACTAAACACATTATATAAAACTTTCGACCATCGCCGCAACAACGTCACCACATTCTATACAACACTATCGACCATAACCGGTACAAGTCACTGTCTCATGACTCAGGGACAACAGTGACACAGAAGACAGAGCATCACCAACCTCTACACGTCACTGTCTCATGACTCAGGGACAACAGTGACACAGAAGACAGAGCATCACCAACCTCTACACGTCACTGTCTCATGACTCAGGGACAACAGTGACACAGAAGACAGAGCATCACTAACCTCTACACGTCACTGTCTCATGACTCAGGGACAACAGTGACACAGACGACAGAGCATCACTAACCTCTACACGTCACTGTCTCATGACTCAGGGACAACAGTGACACAGGAGACAGAGCATCACTAACCTCTACACGTCACTGTCTCATGACTCAGGGACAACAGTGACACAGAAGACAGAGCATCACTAACCTCTACACGTCACTGTCTCATGACTCAGGGACAACAGTGACACAAGACACAGAGCATCATTAACTGCTTCACGTCTCTAATCAGCTCAAAGCCCTAGCTAGAGGACAATTCCAAACTAACTATAATTAGAGCATCTGAGATATATATATATATAAGTATGCTGGCAGTGTTGTGTCAACTGTTAGTGTTGTGTTGTGTCGTGTTCCCTTTTCGTTTATTGACTTACTGCACCAAGATAAGTATGAGTAAGTTACAAGGCTTCTTCCGCCCCTTCCTTGCATGCTTTACCTGCGGGAAGTTAGAAGTGTCTGGGGGCAAAGGTCGCAGTAAACACAAGAAGAAGACCCGTCGGGGTCAGGTGACCGAGGACAGATCTTATGACTGGCCTAACGAGGGCTGGGAAGATAGACAAGATGTGGGCCGCTGGATATTCCGCGGAGACCGGGTCGCCTTCACCAAACGACGCCATCAAACAGAGGAAATGTTGAAGGCTGCCAAGATCTTTGACTCGCAACACAGAAAAGTTATTTTTTCCACCAGATTCTTAGGTTTACTCCGACTCTTTGATACCGCAGAGGCCTCGCTTCTTACAGGTCCGCGTTCGATCCCCAGCGTTCCGCTCCTCACCAGACGATGTTGTGATATTCAAAAAGTCTTAAAAGATGAGAACATTTTTGTTCCCTTACATATTAAGAAAAAGGTTTACGAAAGATACTTGGATTCTTCAGTCCAACAACTTGGGCTCGTCGATAGCGCAGAGGCCTCGCTTCTCACAGGTGTTTGTTCGACCTCCGACAGTCGAAGTGGTTGGGCACGATCCCTTCTCTCCATCCAATGTCAGTGCCATATCATTAAGTTTCTTTCAATTACCATTCTAGTATACTGGCTTAGGGCTTTAGCCTCGTGCTGACCAAACTAACCTTGTTTATTGAGTCAGCCAATGACTTATGACTTATCTTTACATAACGATTTTGTCTAAAATATTCACCACAGTTAATATGGATATTTTATGTTATTTATGTAACCCAGAACATATCTGTTTAGTTTTTCAATACAACTGCATGAACATGAAAAAGTGCATCAGGGTGAAAGAAACTCTGCCCATTTTGTTTCTGCCATCACAGGGGATCGATACCGGAGCCTATGATTACGAGTCCATAGCGTTGTCCACTCAGCTATCAGGCCACCGGAGGGACGTGAGTGTGTGTGTGTGTATTCACCAATTTTTATTCCCCTAGTTGTACTTACGGGGGTTGATCACTGCTTTTTCGGCCCGAACCCCTTGATGAATGTGTGTACTTACCTAGTTGTGCTTGCGGGGATTGAGCTCTGGCTCTTTGGTTCCGCCTCTCAACTGTCAATCAACTAGTGTAAGGTTCCTGAGCCTATTGGGCTCTATCATTTCGACATTTGAAACTGTGTATGGAGTCAGTCTCCACCACATCACTGCCTAATGAGTTCCTTTTGTTAACTACTCTGACACTGAAAAAGTTCTTTCTCACTTATTTGGGTATTCAGTTTCCACCTGTGTCCCCTAGTGCGTGTTCCCTTTGTATTAAAAAGCCTGTCTTTATCGGCCCTACCAATTCCTTTGGGAATCTTGTATGTGGTGATCATGTTCCCCCTACCTCTTCTGTCTTCCAACGACGTAAGGTTTAATTCCTGTAGTCTCTCCAAGTAGTTCATACCTCTCAGTTCGGGTACTAGTCTGGTGGCAAACTTTTGAAACTTTTCCAGTTTAGTCTTATGCTTGACTAGATATGGACTCCATGCTGGAGCTGCATACTCCAGGGTTGGTATGACATATGTGGAATACAAAGTTCAGAATGATTCCTTTCACATGTTTCTAAAGGCCGTTCTTATGTTGGCCAACCTGGAATATGTGGCTGATGTTATCCTCTAGATAGCTTCTGGGAACAGGGCTAGCGTGAAATCAAAACCTAAGTCTTTCTCTCTCTCTCTGTCTCTGACTCTTGAAGAATTTTATCTTCCAAATGATACCTTGTATCTGGCCTCCTGCAACACCCTACTATGTAAAAATGTACTCCTCATTTCATTACCTTTGCTTGGGTTAAACTCTAATAACCATTTACTCGACCATTCCTTCAGTTTATCCAGGTCCTCTTGAGGCCTCAAGCAGCCCTGCTCTATCTCAATCCTTCTCATAACTTTGGCATCGTCTGTAAACATTGAGAGGAATGAACCTTTACATCAGAAAGATCATTTACGTATATCAGAAACAGGAAAGGTCCGAGTACAGAGCTCTGTGGGACTCCATTGGTGACCACGCCAATCTAAGGTCTCACTCCTCACTATAACTCTCTACTTCCTATTGATTAGGAACTCCCTTATCCACTGGAGCACCTTACCAGTTACTCCTGCCTGTCTCTCCAGCTTATGTACCAGCCTCTTTTGGAGTACTGTGTCAAAGGCTTTTCGACTGTCCAAAAAATGCTTATCTTTCTTCCTCAATCTTTGTCACCTGGTCGAAGAATTTTATTAAGTCAGGTAAGGCAAGATTTTCCCTCCCTGAACCCATGTTAACAATGGGTTAACGATGGAAAGTTCCTTCTCTCCAGATGCGTTACTAGGTTTTTTCTCACGATCTTCTCCATCACCTTGCATGGTATACAAGTTAAGGACACTGGCCTGTAGTATTCCTCTTGTCTGTCACCCTTTTTGTATATTGGGACCACATTACCCAATATCTTTAATATTTCTGGTAGGTCCCCCATCTCCAGTGACCTACTATACACTATGAAAAGTGGCAAGCAAAGTGTCTCTGCACACTCTTTCAATACCTATGCTGAGATTCTGTCTGGACCAACAGCACTTTCTCATATCCAGATCCAACATGTGTCTCTCTTGACTTTATCTCTCGTAATTTCGAACCCTTCCAAGGCCGCCTGGTTTACTCTCTCTTAGTGCAGTGACCTCACCTTGTTCTATTGTGAAGTCCTCCTGGAACCTCTTGTTGAATTCTTCACACACCTCTTTGTCTTTCTCTGTATACCTGTCATCGCTTGTACTAAGTTTCATTACCTGTTCTTTCATTGTTGTTTTCCTCCTAATGTGACTGTGGAGTAGCTTTGGTTCGGTCTTGGCTTTGTTTGCTATTTAATTTTTATTATTTTTCTCTGCTTCTCTTTTCTCACTATCATACTCATTCCTGGTTCTCTGGAATCTCTCTCTGCATTCTGGTGTTCTGTTATTTTGGAAATTCCTCCTCGCCCTTTTGTTCAGTTCCTTTGCTTCCCATATGTGCCCTAATAAACCATGGATTCTAGTTTTGCTTCTCGGATTTTTCTTTTTGGGCCGGGATAAACCTGTTTACTGCCTTTTGACACTTTTGGGTGACATAGTCCATCATATCTTGTACATACTTAGCTCTAAGGTCTGTGTCCCATGGTATTTCCCTTAGGAAACTTCCTATCTCATCATAATTCCCCTTGCGGTATGCCAACATTTTGTTTCCTAGATAATTTTTTGGGGAGATAAATCCTAGCTCTACCAGAAACTCAAAGATCAATACACCGTGACCACTCATTCCCAAGGGTGCTTTCAACTTAACTTCCCTTATATCCCACTCATTTAGGGTAAATATCAAATCCAGCATTGCTGGTTCATCTTCCCCTCTCATTCTTGTTGGTTCCTTGATGTGTTGGCTTAGAAAGTTTCTTGTTGCCACGTCCAGCAGTTTAGTTCTCCATGTATCTGGTCCCCATGTAGGTCTCTGTTCTCCCAATCGAACTTCCCGTGGTTGAAGTCTCTTATGATTAGTAGTCCAGATCCATTCCTGCTAGCAACAGAAGCTGCTCTCTCTATTATGCTAATGGTGACCATGTTTTTTCTATCATATTCCTGTATGGGCCTTCTGTCATTTGGTGTTGGATTATATATGACTACGACTATAATTTTTTGTTCTCCAGTTGCTATGGTACCTCTTATGTAGTCACTGAAATCTTCACAGCCCTGAATAACCATCTCCTCAAAATCCCAGCCTTTTCTTACCAGAAGAGATACACCACCACCTCCTCTTCCTTCTCTCTCTTTCCTTAGAACATAGTAGTCCTGTGGAAACACTGCATATGTTATGTTTTCCGTCAGTTTCGTTTCTGTGAGTGCTAATATGTCTAGGTTTTCTTCTAGTACCCATTCTCCAAGTTCATTTATTATATATGTAATCCCATCTATGTTAGTGTATATTACCATGAGATTCTCTTCTGTCCCTTCTCATGTCCCCTTCTTGGCGAGTGTTCAGCTGATAGAGAGAGCTGTTCCATGAGTGTGAGGATTTGTGAGGTGGATAACAGGGTCTCAGAGGATACTGGAGTGAGAAGTGGGGGATATAGTGAAGCAGGGACAGGGAGGGTATGTGACGAAGGGGGAGGGAAGACAGGGAGGGAAAGGGGGAAGGGGGGACATGGTGGGAGTAGGGGAGGAGTAGCAGGGTGGAAATGGGTTGAGGGGGGTAGGGAGATTAGGTTGCTGAGCTGAGTGGGAGCATGGAGGGTTCTGGGTAGGTGATTTCTATGCAGAGGAAGGTGGTGGAGTTGCCCTTCCCTCTGGTGTTACTGGTTTGCTGGTTGTGGGTGTCTCCCCCCCCCCCCCTCACCTCTGGGGATGTTGTGTCGGGGGTTGTGATTTCCTGGTTTTCTCCTCTTGCCCAGCACTTCTTCCTTGCTTCTGCCACCATGGCCCTCTCTTCTCTTGTCATGTCCCTCTGGAAGAATACTTTTTTTTAATTTTCCCATATATTGCAGGTGGCTCTTCCTTGTTAGAATCTTCTCCTTTGCAGGCTCATTTGCAAACATTATCTTTAATACACGGTCTCTGTCCTTTTTGTTCCAGCCCAATCTGAAAACCTTCTCATTGCTATGTTCTGCCTCTTCCATCTCTCGCCCCTTTAGTATTTCATTTACTCTCGCTGTGTCCGTATCATCCCATTATGTCCTGTTGGAGCCTTCCTGCTCCTTAATACCCACAGCTACCATAGATCTTTTTCTTTCCAGCAGCTGACTAGTGGATCTTGCTGCTTCCTGTGAGGTGGATGCTTTCATGGCTACCTCCCTCACTATGAACATTGCTTCCAAGTTCGTTTTTAGCATTTCTGCAAATGTTGCTTGTACAATGGCATTCCCTTCAAATGTAACACTTCCATCCTCTCTTTGGATGATTATCTGAGCCTCAGCCTTCATATTGACCTCTATGAGGATTTTAATCTCCTCCTTTGTGGCTGTCAGCTCGCTTTGCAGGTTGTTTTTTTATTATTTATTTCCTACATCTCCCTCCTGATTTCCTCCAAAACTTTGGAGAACACTTCCTTCATTTGTTAACATTGACTTTTCTCTGTTCCCTTGTTACCTCTCGCTGCCATGTTTGTCCCTGATCCTACTATGTCGTGTCGTGAAAGAGAGAGAGAGAGAAAGAGAGAGAGAGAAAGAGAGAGAGAGAGAGTGAGTGTGTGAGGGGGTGGAACAGAGAGAAGAAGTAATAAAGAAGGTGAGAGAGAGAGAAAGAGGGTGAGTGAGAGAGAGATCGAGAGAGGTGAGAGGGAGAGAGCGTGGGAGGGCGAAAGTGAGTGATGGAGCAAGAGGGAGAGGGTTGAGAGAGAAAGGGAGAGATAGGGAGCGGGTTGAGTGATGACAGTGTATTAATCAGTGAAAAAATCCACAAGAGTCATGACAAGTATTCGAATCAACATCCAAGAGCATACCAGATGCTGTCTTAATCGACTGAGCTACGACATGGTCAAAAGAACTGAAACCAGAAGTTCTACTGAACTTACTTGGATGCTCTATTCTGTCGGGCTGAAAGTCACACCTCTAGAATATTAATGACCACAAAATGACCAATGTCAGGTCGTGTGAAGATGACCTTGTTTATGCTAAGCTCATAATTGCAGGCGGCTAGCCGGAGGTGTCCTTCAAACAAGCCGCTAGTTAAGGTGTGGTCTGATAGATGGCCTGGGGCTATCTACTTGTGTGTGGGGGGGGGGGGATTTGGTACTAGATTTCAAATAAATAAATAAATACCCAGGAAACTGAACTTTCGGGAGCAATAGGAGAGCAAGGCAGAAGACAGCAGCCGAGATAGGCTGTCGGCCGGACAGGAGTGACTGCCTGTCAACTTGAGACCATCCCCTCCCCTTCTCTATTCAACTTCCTAGAACCGAGGTAGTCCTTGGTGAGTTGAACATTAAGGTGACTTAGTCGTGTTCAAAGTGTTGTGTTGATTATCTTGGGGGCAGACAGCTGTAATGGTTCTCAAAGTTTTGTGTAATGACTCACGTTGTTTAGTAATCCTGACAGAGTGAACTTTCAGTTCGAGTGCTTGAATAATGCTACTTATCATTGCTAAAATATATGTTGGTTAACTTAATTGTTTACATTGTCATTAACTTGATTCCCTAGAACTTTGTGAGTTGAGGCGACACTGCCTCTGAGTTTACTTATTACATATCCATACCTGGTTAGAGTTGGTACAAGAAACAAGATTATGATACAGATGAAGCATACTAATAATGACCTTTTGATAACATCTTTGAGAATTTTCTGATACAGACTAGTTCCATTCCTTGTCTTGTATGTACAAGTACCTCTGTCCTCTCGGGTACCTGGTAGTCGGGAAATTCAGTTGCGATCAGTTGATTTAATTTGGCATTGTTGGAGACCCACGACTGGAGAGGCATATTGGCTCCCATTAATTCTCGATTGGCCTCATGGTATATGTTCAACAGTTTACTCTCACTGCTGGTTGTTCCTTGAAAATTATCCACATGCAAGTTTTTACTAATTTCTGTTTTGTTTGGGCTATTGGACTTCTTCAAGTGCATATCTAAGGTAGCTTGAAGCAGAAACGGTGAGGAAGTGGCCCCAAACAAAACAGATGCAAACCTGTAAGTGATTAATTCACTGTTTGGATCGTTAGGATCCTTGATCCATAGGAACTTTGTGTAGTTCCGGTCTTCTTCTTAGAGACCTACCCTAAGGAAAGCCTTGCTGATGTCGACCGTATATCCGTAAGTCCCAATATGGAACTTTAACAACACGTCATATAGCCTTTGTCTCAGGCTAGGGCCAGTTTGAAGGCAGTCATTTAACGAAACACTACTCTGCCTCGTCATAGAGCTGCAAGTAAATACTATCCGCAGTGGGGTAGTAGCAGAATTTTTCAGTACAAGGTGGTGTGGCAGGTAGTGCCCTTCCTTTGGGTTATCATTAGTGACAACTTCCATAAATTTATCGAGTTGCTTCTGTAATATTTCATGATACAACTTCAAGTTCTCAGGCTGTCTTTGTAAGTGCAACACCTGTGATCTTAATTGGTTATGTGCCATAAAATGGTTGACGAGTAGCTGAGGGTGATTCAGCTTCCATGGTAACCTGACCCAGTATTGATTATATCTGTAGATAAATGAGTCCAGGTATTGTTTGTAAGTCCAGTCGTCATCTGGGCTAGTTTGTTCAGGGACAATGCTGAGAGTTGCCAGGTCCCATAGTTTATGTACAGGGGGATCAAGCTCATCCTCGGACATGTCTCTGAATTGCAGTGGAGACTGGTCTCTAAGTCATGCATCCATTACTGGTTTGGCAAGTTGGCGGTCTACAGGTGCGGGTTGTTTCAGCCGTAATACTGGGCCTGTTAGCAAATAGCCACCTGCAGATGGTAACAAGCTCATTCCTTGTTTTTCTTCCTTTCCTTTGATAAACTTATGGTAGACATCTAATCCCATAAGGATTCCAATAGTAGTGTAAAGTGCGACTAGAACCGCGCGCACCAGCTGCCAGGTGGCACTCCGGTGAGTGGCACCCGACAGGTGGTTCGCAGGTGTCTAGTCACACAGGGTTTTGGGGGATTTTCCCGGAAGTTTGGCGTGTTTCGGACGCGTGTGAGCGTCCTGTGTTTGGGTATGTGGTCAGGAAAGAGAGTAAGTTATGTTGTTGGATGGCAGGTGGTGCGCATCGTTGCCGTCGCGGCGCGTCGTTGCCGTCGCAGCCCGTCGTCGTCGTCGCGGAGGGTTTGGGAGGGGAATTTCCCGGAAGTTTGGCGCATGTCAGACGCGGTGAGCAGGTGCAGCCTCTCGCTCTAGACACAAAGGAAATTTCTGGGAAGATGTGGGAATTTCTGGGAAGACGTATGAAAATACAAGGATAAGAGTGGAATATGAGGAAGGAGTTTGTCATAGACTTAATCCTGTGTGATGATGATGATAATAGTTTGATGATCGTGAGTAGAGGATGAGAGGGGATCCAACATAGTGTATATGTTGTTTGGAGAGGGGGGAGAGGAGAACCCCCATACCTGAGAGGAACGCCTGGACGTCCATTAGCTTCCCTACAGGAAGTCGTAAGTGGGAGAGGAGTGTACGAGAGAGCACCCTCCTGCGGAAGTGGGGCCATTTGTCTAAAGGGTTTTCGTTGTCTTCAGAGTGGAGATGTTCGCCCCACGGCGGGTCCTCATACACTGTGGATTCGTTAAGGAGGGGAGCGAAGTACATACGACAGACCCTCACCTGTCAGCCATCAATCACTCCCACCCCTCATCCCCACCCGCTCCCATACCATCAACCATTGTTCTGTGCATTCCCTTTTAGTATGTGTAAGCTATATCGTAACATGATCAACGAACCTTCCCACCACGCTAGTCAACCAGCCAATCTCTAGAACGGGTTCAGGTAGTAGTCAGACCGATTGGGAGTCATTCATCCACTCCAACGATCCTTCCCGATACGCTAGTCAATCAGTCAATCTGTAGAAAGGGAAAAGGTTATAAGTTTCGTTGTTGTCAATGTTGTAAACATAAATACAGTCATTATTATGTTCATCATTCAATCCTACATAAAGTATTACTCACCGCAGTATCATCCTAGCCAACTTCGTCACACAGCGATTCACACTCAGCATCACTACCATTTAAGCAGAATGTTTGCTTACACACAGGCATTTTCATCTGAGCGTAATTGAATTTCAACACTTTTTCATCATTCTTGCGAAAATGACCATATTTAAACGCTTCATCAAAGTGAAGCAGGGCGGCCTCTAAGCCTAGTCTGCAAAAATGATATGCAAAATAAACGGCATAATTCCCACAGAAGTAACTATTCAAGGATTGAATCCTTTTCTTCATAATATATAGGGTATAGTCTTGGAAGTAAGACATAAACTCTTCGAAATATCTTGAATAAGATCCTATTGCAGGATTGGCATAGCTGTCTAGTATAACTATCTCGCTTCTACCTTCATCCTTATTTACATAGAATGTTATCCAATGGCCCATTTTATTACGAGAACCAGAGTCCAGAGTGTTCATTATGAACACCACAGGTCATTTTTTATGTATTTTTATCCTTATTTTCCGTACGTCATCAGCTAGGAAACATCCTAGATAGTCTACCCTAGCACCTAAATTACTTCTGATAGCCACATTTATTTCCAAACAATTCATATTAGTATTTTATCCTCGCATATCGCAAATAACGCGACGATCCGCGTTAATGCTGATCACACGTGTTGTAGAGCCGTAAACTAGAATGACTTTATTTCTAGCCACTCCGCGTTTAAATTCCAAAGCGATCCGCAGATTAAATATATTAAATTCCAAAGCGATCGGGATGGTGTCATCGATATCCTCGGGTTGTAAATTAAAGGCTAGTATGGTTCCACCATTCACATATGTGTCATAAGATAATATATTGTCTTTATCGAAGCCTAAGGCTTGTAATGCTGTGTAATACAACTTGGCGCAGTTATGAGGGAAGTCGCACCCAATATTGACAATATTAGTGCTATTCTGCGATATTAATACTTTACTAAGCTCGCAGTTTTCCAAATAAAGCGGGTTGCGATTATATGCACCAGACACCGCCTCCATATCAAGGATGATCATATATAAATGTTCTGGTATAACAGTCCCCCACGGCTGGTCCATTGTTATAGAGCGCTGACCTGTGCCCAATATATACGTTTTGTATAAAGTTTTATTAAAAGTATACGTAATAGGAGAGTTGTTCTGCACCATGGCTTTATTAATGGCTACTAATCCTTCAGGGTATGGCATTACCCGATCCACCCATAGACGTGTTGACTTGATATTATATTTAAAATTAGCGTGTTCATTATCGCTGAGTATAAGCCACTTATCAGGTTGAAGTTCGAGCCTCACCCTGATGTCCACATTATCCAAAACGTATTCACTAACGGATGTGACATCCAGCATTAGTTTAAAACAAGTATTCACACCACTCGTTTTCATATCAGTCATCCGCTGCTTCTCACTAGTCGAGGCATTAGTGAAATAACCAGCTTCAATTTTACCAGGATCGACTCGGTTAAAAAACTGTGACAGTTTATCATAGCGGTTAGCCTTACACCCAGAAATCGTAGATAATAACTTTACGTATGACCAGAATGAGAATAATGAGCTGGTTTCATCTACTGTTGCGTTTAAATACACAATAGCGGATTTGAATAGAGTTTGCGATAATCCATTCACCAACGATGCTTTTTTAGCATCTCCTAAAGGCGTTATTCCATCTTCTTCGGTTAGATCAATAGACAACTCAAAAGCTATAGATGATAAATCCACCAGTTGACCATTCACTCCCTTGATGATGAATTCCAGATAAGTGTCTGTAAACTTATTATTGACCCCAGAATTCACAGGTAATACATCCACCGTTTGTCTGCTGGCAATTGTTGATTCTACCAATCGAGGGAAAAATACTTTAGGAAAGGCTTCACTAACAGCAGCTGTATAATGTTCTAATGGCACCTGGAGGCCCAGAGCGTTATATCCGGCCATGTTCGCGCTTTAGACAACACCAACCGAGTGAGAAGAAGTTATGACAACACATCATTATATTTCGCTTTAGTAAAACGTTTGATGTTTACTAATTTTTTTGTTTGTTTATTCTTTTTCTGCACTCTTCCGCCTATCATTTGCTTCCCCACTCCTGTCAATGTTTCAATTCCGCGTTTCTTAAGAGATTGTTTGAAAGTTTGTTTGTCATTATTAATATCGTCTAGTACGTTCTGCCCCAAGCTAAGCGCAGCCGGGGCCAGAGTCCTCATAATAAAGGGCGCTGCTCGACGCGCTATACCGCTTAAAAAGGAAAATATTCCTCCTCCTCGCGTATAACGTCTACTGCTGTTGAAAATCCGTATATCATCAGTCCCACCACCTCTAGGAGGGGTTAACAGAATGTATAATTCCTCAACAGAGGGAGGAATAAAGAGGACACGCATTTCTCCGCTTGTTTCAGACGAATGAGGAGTGTCGGGAAAGCATTGGTGTTATATACCTCCTGCAACGGGGTGTACATGCAAGACTGCTATGGTGCACCCACGTTCATCAAAATGTATTGGGTTACCATCTTGATCCCTAATAGTGATGCTGACGCAATCTATCATGTTAGTGTTAAGACGCACATATAGTTTTTTATTGTTGCTGTTATCACTTCCATTTAGGGAGATTACATCCAAAATATTTACAGACTGGTTTCCATATCTAGTAGAAGAGATTCTATCGCAATAAACACACAGAATATCAACTCCTCCTCTAGGCATTGGCGGGAATAGACATGTGTTAACTACACTCGAGGCATACTGACGTTTTGCGAATATGTCATATTCTATTTCTGGAACTATGCCCAACACTTTCCCAAAAGCGGTTCCAAATAATAATGTAACTCTACTGATGTTTTTATGCCCCGTTGCAGAGCTAATATTCTCATCACTAATCACAGTAGTGAACTTGTTTCGATTGGAGGAAGAATCATATTTAATAAAATGCGTTCCATATTTAGCTGAAAATTGTTTTAATGACTTTCCTAAAAAACTCAGTTTAGCACTACTTGAAAATATGGCCTCTATTTCTGTATTAATCGTGGTATTAATTTCTTTTATAGTTCCGGCTAAAACATCAGATGATAATAAATGCTTTGAATGCAAGTATTTCCCCTCGCTCACTTTCTCATACGTAACGCCAACACGTATATATGCCTCAGGATTATCACGCTTAATAACGTAATGTGAAGTGGGGAGGAGTAATTTTTGTAGACACATTTCATAACTCCTCCTGGGATCTAATTCTAGCTGGTTAAACAATCGATTTTGGAAAGATGCGGGGATGTTATTGGGGAATAAATGCGTATCTGATACGCTGGTGGCGTATATCACGTGAGTGTCCATCGCTCTATCTCCTTAGACTGCTTTTTGTCTAGTAAAGCCATCTACACATTACACGCTCATTTATATACACTCACCTGTTAATATACGATCCAGGAAGCTTTCCTTTTACTGTGAGGATCAATCTTGACAGTTGCCTTTCTCTTAACAGACGGAGGTTCATACACTTGACTGCTTGCCGTAGTATTACGGAATAAATCTCGCGATGTAGATGTTAGTGTGAAAAACAGTTGAGCAATGGGGAGTTTATCCGGTAAAAAAACAGATTTAAGCACAGTCATTTTATGTATAATGTCATTAATTATATGTATGCCAGATACTGGAGCCAATACATTTCCATTCAGATCCCAACGAACGATTCCGGTGGCATCATAATGGTTTAGCAAGGATCTTGCATATTCGTGATCTCTCACTTTCAACTTCAAATCTATTAAATGTTTTATGGAAGGGTTGGTATGCAGCTGAGGAGGAGGAGGTGGTTTGACAGTAAGATGACGAGCAACCGCTTTCACAGTGGGGTAAGCAGGGCTGTGTGCAGCTTTCCGGTTGTCCACTATTTTACGCGGTACGAGATAAAAGGCTTTCATTTTACTTACTGAACAACCGTGTAATTAAACTAGCTGCTATTGGTAAAATAATGGATAAAATACTGCCTCCTCGTTTGCTGGTTAATATCTGTTTCTTAGTTGTCACAGAAGGTTTCTTACAGGCTAGTGACCGAATAAGCAATTTATATTTTTTCAACTTTTTAACGACCTTGTCAGGCACGGGCAATTTTTTTTTTTAAAAAGTTATTAAAAATTTCTGATAAACAATTTATATGTGGTTTCTTCAATTTTTCAATCAACTGCTTTCTCGAGGAATACTGAAGTTTTGATAATAGTTGGATCAATTCCTTGTATTTATAAACTAAGGGCTTCTTCATTATAAATGTAATATTTCAGCAGCATCAATCCATTGATCGAATGATCGATCATAACCTGCGTACCTAACTTTATACTGGAGTTTGCCAGAGACTCTGCGTTGTCCCAATACCTTCTCCATATTAAAGGTTTGAGGCAAATGTGTTGGTGTTAATTCTTGTTTATAGAAGCCACCATCAATTTCTTCCCCATTCAGATCTTTTAGAAAGTATAAAGGGATGTGTTGTCTCCGATCAATACGTGTAACTGTAAAGATCTCGCGGGTGTTCTGCTGCTTAAACCCTTTCTTAAACTTGGAAATGCGATCAGATAGCGTGATGCGTACTGTATCACCAACACTCAATCGAGGAATGACAGCTCTCTTTGATTTGCTCGGGCTTTTATACATTAAATCAAATTGTTTGGCGTGTTCGCTGGGCGAGGATAGAGCGTGCACCTCCGCAGGTGTCTTCCCCTTCAATCCTCTGTGTGGGGTTAAATTATATGTTTTCACAATATCTGGTAGAGCCTGCATGTATTTTAAAGTGTTTTGCGCCGTCATAAACTTGTAAAGTTTACCTTTTAAAGTACGTATGAACCGCTCAGCGATTGAAGCTTTAGTCTCCTGAGAAAATACGCTATATAACTGTACTTTCCTTGCTGTCAGCATTTTTTTCATAGTGGCGTTATAAAATTCTCCACCTCGATCAGAATTAATTTTGCGCACTCCCTGAGAATGAGGTGAATCTAGAATTAAAGCTAGAGCATTAGTGGTGCTTTTCCCATCCTTAGCGCGTAAGGGTACTACTTGGGCGTACCTGGAGAAAATATCTACGCTTACGAGTAAATATTTCACTCCATCATTATGTTTGTCCAATAAACTCATCTCGGCCAAGTCTATAGCTTGAAATAGTCGTGGTTTAGGGCTTAACACCCGACGCCGAGGGAATTTATGCGGTTGTAAATAATGCAACGTATAGGAGTCAGAGCTTTTCAGATAGTCCTTTACATCGGCTAGAGTTATACTAGAGTTAATTAATTTGGCGGCCTTATACAATCTCTGTACCCCTCCAAGCCCTCCGCTAGATGAGGGGTCGTTATATACTCGTTCCAGCACATCTTTCTTGCTCACCATTGGTAAACTATCTCATAGGGCGGTTCGTGAACAATATTACCGCGTAATGTTATCGTAGATGGAGTGTTCGAGCCCAGATCTACTAGCAAATAGCCGTAGGGTTGGCTAATAACTTGCTTATATAACTCTACAAATTTCTTTGAATCCACTTTCCCAAATATTTGTCGTCCGAGTGTTTCAATTTGTGACAGGTCTCGTGATTTAACCAATATGAAATGAGAAGCATTTAAACTAATATTCCTAGAATATCTACCAGGAAAAAATATATTTTGAGTAATCAATATGACGGAAACCGTGAAATGTCTGCCCCTAGTAAACATGTCTGATACGATTTTTGAATACGCAGACTCTGTAAAAAGGTCGTCGTAGATTACTAAGATATGCGAGTCATTATCTACTCGCTCTTCCACAGGATCAATAATGGTTGAATGCTCGATCAGCTTCCCTTTAATTTGTGGATCTGATCGTAATTCAGAGTAACCTCCTCCGCATATGATTATTGAGGAGAACTTGTGTTGATACTTCCTTACAAGTTTACTGCACAAGTAGGATTTTCCGCTGTTTGAATAACCAGCAATAATAACACGAGATGGTTCTCTGAAAATATCTAGATGTTCCGCATGGATTATATCATAGGAACTATCCATGATTAATGCTTCGTTAAGACTGCTAAAAACTAAGGAACTGAGGTGGTATTTATACAAACATAGTCATTTACAGGTGTTTATTCACATATTTTATGTACAGCAAAATCATTTTTAAAACTAAACATAGTTCTTACAGTTCACAAACAATAATATTAAACATCCTATTCATTTAGTATACAAAGTTCTAGTCATATGAGACATCCATCTTAATACTAGCTAACAATTGTACAACATAAAATCTAGCGAGGGTTGAATAGTTTCTGAGCTGTACCATCGCGTTTGCTCCAGGGACGGAATATTGGGTAGAGTCTCTGTGCTTGCTCTACTTCCTCCTCCTCCATAATCAATTCTTCCATCTCCTCCTCCTCCTCTCTCACTTCTACATCCATCTCATCATCATCATCATTGTTATTGGGAATATCAGGATGACCATACGCTAGGGACTGTGTGGGGCTTAAAATGTAGCGTTTATCGTCAAATGCTGACAATCCTCTGCAGGTACTGCGACATGTACAAATCTTTCCTTGCACGTTGCGTATAGATCTCGACACATACCTGATTGAAGTGTTTGTTTCAAGAGTGTGTTGAAATGAGTCATGTGAGAGTTTCTCTTGTAGATGGTATGGTACGCCCTTACACTTACAAGTGTGCTCCCCATCATGTGTGGTGAACGAATATGTTTTAGGTCTGAGAGCAATTAACTGGTTAATAATCTTAGAGCCTATTTCAGACTTGAGCAATCCTAGTTCACCTTCTCGCGCTTTAGAGTAGGATGGATGTGTGTCATTAAAATTACTAAAATCCATACAGTCGAAGAGAGGAGACTTATTCAACTCTTCAAACACATCCTGACAGTCCAGTTTAATGATGAAAGAGTCTGTGTCTGTATATAACAGACTCGCTTTATCCCCATACGCAGGTTTGACAACATCATACCAGAACTCATAGAGTCGCCTCTTAGCAATTTGAAGTATATGATAACCCAGATAGGTAGGAGTGTTGACTAGGAGAGACTTCTGCTTGATAGTACATATCACACGATCCTTACTTAACAAAAGACTCCGCTTGAAGAATGGGTTTCGAGCATGTTTCAGGAAATGACTACGATCTGTGACCAAATAGTGTTTGTTCCCATATTTAGATACATCTGTGAGACTCTTTCCATATATAGAGTTTGATACGAGTTTGAAAGCCTTTTTTTTATCGCGCATTTGGTACTGGCACGTTCACGAACATTGGTTTCAATGAAGTCTTTAAGGTAACTCTCCTGCTCGAATTCGTAGATGTCGTGAACTTTAGCTACTTCTAATCCAATGCGCATGAGCAACTGTAACAAGTCCAGACTAACCAGGTAGTCTTTCTGAGGAAGATGAGAAGCAATTAATTTAGTGTTGTTTTTAGGCAGCCCACGACTTTCTTCTGTAAGAATATTCTTACTGTAGGGTGAAATGTGTTCCTCAGTAATGCAAGTATGTGAAAGAACAAGGGGCAGTTCATCTGTATACCTAGCTACTTCAGGTCGGACCTGCAGTGTATCACACAACACCCAATATCCCTTGGACCCGTCACATGGGATATTCTCCAAACCTTGCTCCAGCAGTACGTCACGCTCATTGTGTGTCAGTTTCCGAATCCCACCACGAGGGAGCAGTTCAGTCATACACGCCCCGTAAAGACTATTAAAATCTAAGTAAATGATGTAGCTACTATCTTCCCCTAGATCTAAGCCTGTGTGCCTGTTCTCCACATTCGTGTACTGTCTCGTCACACTGGTGAACCCACCTCGGAGATTCCGTCGAAGTAAATCATATAACATTGGGTCTGACACAACATCAAGTTGAACTTTCGATTTAAGCAAGAACGCATTCCAAGCAAATGAGGGTAAAGAAATGTAGTGTGAAATGTCTAATTTGTAGAGAGCAAGCATGGTGTCTCGCCAGACTGTGAACACATCGGCTAGCAAACCTGTGTCCACTTTGAGGTAAAGGAGCAGATACTCCCCTATGTTACGACATTTAGCCGAATAAAAAATTTCAAAGGCTTGTTTATAATCTGTTTCTGACAACTCTTCGTCTTTTAGTGTATTGTAAAACTTATCACGAGAAGGGAGGTGTGGTTCATCTAACACACTCATAGAGGATAAATAATCATAGCAGAATGATTGTTTACCCTTGAGCAGTTTTGGGATGGCCGCTTTATTTACCCCTTTTAACATAGCCAAAGTGAATGTGGTAGGTTTCCCACTATCGATGTGATCCTTGGCTATTCTTCCTAGCGAGCCGTTGAGAAGGGCTAAACTATCCAAAAATCTTAAGTTGTTCACATCAACTTTCATAAATTTAAATCCATCCTTAGCTAATATATCTATATCTATTTCACTTCCTGGTCTATCTCTCATCTCGTTTAGGATTACTCCTAAATCATAGGAAGCGTTGTGTGAAAAAGTGTACAGGAACTTGTATGAATTTATACATTGCAAATTACATCTATCACAGTAAGCTGCTTGATAATTGTGGAATCTTACTGTGTGGTCGTGATGACGGACTTTGATTACATCTTCTCCGTTAAAAGGTACATCACAGAGTTCTCAAGCAGTTTTTGTCTCAAATAGTGTCTGTTGTTGCTGAGACATGTGAAGTTCATAGGATACTAGCCCCTTCTTGATTCGTGCCCATGACGCTTCTAGCGTGGTTACAAAGTGATTGGCTGCATCTTTACCCAAATAAGTATCTTTCTCAACAATATTCTTCTGTCTGTCAATGATAATGTACGCATACGCCACGGCGTTGTGACGTGTTTCTATCATTCCCTTAGGGTTCGAGCGGTCTAGCATGCACTCAAAGTCATAAAAGCACATGTGACTAGGACCATATCCCCGTCCATAGTTACGGAAAGTAATCTTCCTCTCTGCTGGGTAGAATTTGAGAGTCTGATGTACTTTGCATGTACTTTCATGACTCTGCATGCTATCTGCTGGGAGTGATATCAAACAACAATGACAAAAGCTCTGATGACTTGGGATGCGATCACCATGATCTCGTATATTACGTACATATTGGTTAAAATCCTTAATTAATACTAAATGTTGAGCTTCCAACATCAGCAATGGTATGACGTCTGTATATCCTCCTCTTCCCTTCCTAGCCAGTGTAATGTAGTGTCGTTGTCGTCTAGCATTTTCATCTCTTTCTAGTGAATAGATGAATATACTGACTTTATTCATTTTCTCTACCTTGTGAATATCCTCAAACGTCACTGCAGAATTGACATCTGCTGGCCATTTCATGTGTCTGAGACACCAACTAGCATTCACAGATCTAGCGCGAATATTATCTAGGTGCATCCCCTTAGCTAAACATTTATAAGCTGCAACACACTGCATAAGGCAAATATTAGCCTCTCCCTCTGGATTGAAAACCAATTTTTTCCCACGCAAGCCTTCAGGATAGTTTACATGCGAGCCTAATCTTATCGGATGTTCAATCTGGCCACAGTTAATGTAAAACCCGGTGAGCCGCTCAACCAAGACATTGGAGCCTTCCTTCGCTTCCAGGTACTGGGATATTTTCTCTGTCAATTCATCAGCCCAAAAATCAATAAGAGTTTCTACTTCCTCTAGAGTAATTCTTCGCCCCTCACCTCGTATGGGAAAGCCGTCGTTATTTATAGGATCCAATAGATTATCCTCCCCGTCTTGTTGTACATTTAAATTCCGCACAATTAGAGTGACGTCTGGGTAAATTAGGAGGAATGGGTGTTGTGAGGAGAAAAGGGATCGAACCTCATTAATGAAAAAATCCCTGTATGTTCTCAGATATACTCCTGGGGAGGTGTTAACATGTTCTGGTATGGAGAATGAAAGCCGGACATAGCTGCCGTTATAGTTATCAATTCGATCCAGCAGCTGAGGTTGAATTTCTAAGGCAGGTGGAGGAGAGGGCGAGAGAGGGGGTGAAGGGAGAGGGCTGGGAGGGGTGGGGGGTGGTGATAACCCTCCCCCTCCGAGATGAATGGGGGAGGCCGCAGGGTCAGCTATTACGCCAGATGGTACTAACAAGTCAGAATTGACAGACGCTTGCGGGTCAAGGTCACGGTCTGCTGAGCTGTCAGTCTGAGTCACTGTCTGTGATGAAAATGGTACGATTCTCACCACTGCTGCTGCTGCTGCTGCTGCTGATGCTGCTGCTGCTGCTGTTGCTGTCATAGCTGTCGCTGATTGATTGGGGTATGGGGCTGGGGGAGGAACGGGGGGTTGAGTGAGCGCGTGAACGAGTCCTCCCCTCCCTGTGAGAGCCGGAAGTGGGCACTGTCCGCCCTGCTGTGTCACTCTCACAGCCACTGCTGCTGCTGCTGCCGCTGGATGCCAAATCTATGCACAGCGGTGTGTCGTCTGTAAAAAAAAGAAAAACATATTATCTCTAGAAAGAATGAAGCATATATATCTCTAGAAAGAATGAAAGCGTGTATATATATATATATATATATATATATATATATATATATATATATATATATATATATATATATATATATATATATATATATATATATATATATATATATATATATATATATATATATATATATATATATATATATATATATATATATATATATATATATTATGAGGTAAGGAGCAGTCTAGTGGGAATTAATATGTTTAGGAAATAGACTGAAATAGGACAGTATTAACTTACTTATGTCATGGTGAAGGGGTTGAGCAGGTGAGTGGGTATGAATTCGTAACATCGTGTTAACAGGATGAGATATGGTCTCGTAGCCTCCCATCTGGCGGCGTGGCTGACCTTGATGAAGGGGCTGTGACTCCCGACGAGTGAGATGTGCTCTCCTTAGCTCCGTGTGTGAGGAATGGGGTATAGGCTCAATGGCGTCGATCTGTTCACTCCGTCGATTGAGGTAGGGATTATAACCTGAAATGGAACAAATGATATTCAGCACGGGTGAATGGGGAAAAATATGTTTATTATTATGCATGTGTGTTCGCTTGCGAGTGGATGAAATGCAGATACGAGAAGTATATTTTATATGCTACCTACGTTTATGTGAAGTTTCATTCCGACGATGACCTCCTCGCGGGGCAGGTGAGCAATAAGGACACTTCACGGTTTTGTAAACTGAAATTGGAAAGAACATATTTAACTGTGTGGAATGTAATAGCCGAATGAGAAAATATTCTCACACTAAAGTAGTTTACACACGCGATATTTCACCTGTGGATGCCATAAAATGAACTGTGGAATAATAAATATGAATAACACTCACGGTTATCACAGAAAATCTGCTGACATCGCTTGCATTTGATGTTGTAATGTCCTAGGGGCGGTTTTTCACAGCTTGCGCATTGCAGCCGACACAGTTGATTCGGTGATGGAATATAAAACACTCCGCATTTCATGCATGCTGTAGAGCTTCGCCTTTCCATGACATGGAGATGTATGACGCGTGTGTAGCGGATGAAGTCTCACAGGGAACTGGCGGCGCGTTTGTGTGTGAGGGGAGTGAAATGCCCGGGTCAAATGAGAAGTGATTGATGGCTGACAGGTGTGGGTCTGTCTGTCGGCAGGAGTAAGTACCTCGCGCCTCCTTAAAGAAACCATAGTGTATGAGGACCCGCCGTGGGGCGAACATCTCCACTCTGAAGACAACGAAAACCTTTTAGACAAATGGCCCCACTTCCGCAGGAGGGTGCTCTCTCGTACACTCCTCTCCCACTTACGACTTCCTGTAGGGAAGCTAATGGACGTCCAGGCGTTCCTCTCAGGTATGGGGGTTCTCCTCTCCCCCCTCTCCAAACAACATATACACTATGTTGGATCCCCTCTCATCCTCTACTCACGATCATCAAACTATTATCATCATCATCACACAGGATTAAGTCTATGACAAACTCCTTCCTCATATTCCACTTTTATCCTTGTATTTTCATACGTCTTCCCAGAAATTCCCACATCTTCCCAGAAATTCCCACATCTTCCCAGAAATTCCCTTTGTGTCTAGAGCGAGGGGCTGCACCTGCTCACCGCGTCCGACACGCGCCAAACTTCCGGGAAATTCCGCTCCCAAACCCTCCGCGACGACGACAACGCGCTGCGACGGTAACGATGCGCCGCGACGGCAACGACGCGCACCACCTGCCATCCAACAACATAACTTACTCTCTTTCCTGACCACATACCCAAACACAGGACGCTCACACGCGTCCGAAACACGCCAAACTTCCGGGTAAATCCCCCAAAACCCTGTGTGACTAGACACCTGCGAACCACCTGTCGGGTGCCACTCACCGGAGTGTCACCTGGCAGCTGGTGCGCGCGGTTCTAGTCGCACTTTACACTACTTCCAATATTGGAAAGGTTGTCTGACGTGATTTTATCAGCCAAATGGATTCCCTTTTCTTTCAGGAATTTGACTGTTGTACCTAGACCATATACATACAGGTCTGTTGGGAATCTATCTACTACCAGAGCTTGTATCGTTCGGACATAACCTCCTAAACGTACTTTAGGTCGTACTACCTTGAGGACTCGGGCTCCTGTGTTAGTCAGGAATCCTGCTGTGTCTATTCGTGTCTCTCTTACAGGTGTGAGTTTCAGGGCATCTACCAACTCCTTTGAGATAAAAGTCATTTGGGATCCTTGGTCAAATAATCCACATATGGTGGCTTTGGACTCTCCATTTTTAATGATCAATTGAACAGTGAGTAGAGCTGATTTATGATCAGACCTTGTTGAGAAGACACTTATGCCAAGTAACACAGTACAAAGCTGTACTGATGTGGTAGTTCCTTCCTCCTTCTTTGGTTTAGCAGACTTTGTACTTGAGTCCCCACAAAGTGCTGTATGGTGTTGACCCTTATGGCACCTATTACAGGTGCGTATTTGAGTTGTACAGGTGTCGGGATTATGTGCCCTTATACACTTGGTACATTTACGTAACTCCTTGAGTTGTTTTATACGTGTAGCACGATCGGGGTAAACTTTGCAAAAGTATATGACATGTGGTTGTTCACAGAACACACATGGTTTCCAGACGTTAACAGCATCTTGGGGAGTCTCCGATTTGGGTGACGCATTAACTGTAGGTTTGGAGGGACCAACTGCATATGTGCCTACACTGCTTTGTTTCCACTTTGGGGAGGGGGAAGTTGTTTTAGATTTGTTTGGAGTACTGTTTGTACTCTGTTGTTTACTATTAGTGGTAGACAAAGGTTTAGATGTCACTTTTCCATCTGGGTTATCTCTTTGTCTTTCTATGATGGAACGCAAACCTTCGCTTATCTCCTTTAGACCCAGAGAAGATTTGTTATATAAGACAAACAACTTATCCAGTACGTCACTGGGTAATTTGCGTTTCATATGGACTTGGATTATCCAGTCGGATTCGTCCAAGTTGACCTTGTTCTTAAGTGCTTTGAGCAAGGACTCAAGCTCTAATCTAAAGGCTTGGAGTGAGTCAGCCGTACTATTTGGAGGGTTAATATCCAACAGCTTCTGGGTTAGAAGTCTGATAGTCCTTTCTGGCTTAGCATAATTATCCTTAAGCTGTAGGGCATTGTCTTAACCATCATCAGTGAATGTCAGATCACAGACCAACTGTAACGCTTCATTCTTTAAGACACCCTGTAAATATGTAAATTTTGTCGTCTTTGCTGGCATTAACAATAGAATCCACAGAATTAACAAATTTGTTCCAGAAGTTGTCCCAACTCTCGTCCTTTGTACCAGAGAAAGTTGAGAGACTGAGTGATGGAAATTTGACTTCTGGTTGTGTCTAGTTTTGGGAAGCTGTGGCTGCAATATTTGTATTGGCCTTATGTGTGGTTATTAAATCGTCAAAGTGTTGTAACTTTGCATGCATTTCATCTTCGTAATCTGCATTTTCTTGTATTACATCATCCATTGCCTCTTCATTGATATTAGGGGATGCGAGGATATCCTGATATTTCAGGATTTTTTTGAGCACATGTTGGTATTTGGTCTGTGGAACCTTATAATAGCCTTCCAGTTCTTCGTAATTAACTGGAGTTTGATTACTTAAATCCTCACAATGTTTGATCTGTCGGGTTAAGTGGCAATTCATGCCAGTGAGGGTCGCTTTTACATTTTTGGCAGTAGACATCATGGCAGTATTTGCTAGCCTTGTTGGACTGTTTCTGGTACTTGAATTAGTAGAGCCACTAGTTTCCGAAATAGAGCTGCTTATCTTAAAAAAAACCACTATATAATCATACACACTACAATTTGAGTGGTAAGCCTGCATCAATGCTGGAATTTCCTCAAGTTAACCCTTCTTTATCACTCTTGGTTCGTACAGAGACACAGATTAACACTCAAAGGTGAAATGATTATAGTTAAATTATTACTATAGTTAAGGTAATATTATGTAGACAACACAACTCGGGTTGTCATGAATACTGCATAAAAGTATGTGCTTGCTAGGTTGTAATATATGTTCAACTCTAGACAAGTGTAAAATGCTTAGCCTTACACCAGGTTAGCACAATAAATTAGACTAGGTTGCTGTACAACACCAGCCTAAAATGTTCTACCCTTGTACAAGAATTAGTTGTAAACAGAATTAGTCTGTTTTCCATCCTCCTGAGGTCTGTGATTTTCTTATCAAGGATCTCCTCAATGGCGTTAGACCCTAGGGGGGTTCCAAGGAGGGTGCTGTTCTCGGCCCTAATGACATGGGCTTCAGGCAAGGCAGACCTTATTTTAGCTACGATGTCTGGGTTGGAGGAGACAACTTCACACTTGGAAGGGTTCAGGAAGAAACCCAGGGTTACTTCTTGCTCCCTTACTTTCCTGATATTTTCCATGAGGTAGTCTATGGTGCCAGCTATAGTGCCATCATCCAAAAACCAGACATTGAACTCAATGGACAAAGCTTTCAGTGATTTCATTTAAGATTAAGCAGAAAAGAAGGGGAGTGTCATGGGGTCGTGTGTTGTGACGGTGTCCCACCCCTATATTTCTTTCTTCCCAGCTTAGAAGAGTCATATCTCCGTAGCCTAAGTATTCTCTGATGTTCAGGGATTATTTTTATATGTGGGAAAGCGTCGAGCGTGATTAAGCTGGCTGTAAAATGGCCATCTAAGTTTGATAATGCAAGGGGCTTACGCCTTTTGGAGGCACAAGACAGTGCCGAGCCATCCTGTTTCCCGCCAAGACGTCGTGACGCTTCCCAGCACCTGATTGCCTAGGTGAGGTCACATGCTGGAAGTGACCAATGACGAGAGCCCTCGGGCCGTGTGACGTCACTTTTGAAGGGTTCTCGGGGCGGCTGGCGCCTGGGCGGGAAGAGTATGTCACAAACCGTCAAAGAGGGTGGATGCCCTTGGTTGAGCTCTGGATCTAGAGAGCCCTTACCAGTAGATTTAGGCTTCGCTTCGATTCTACAGACAGTCTGAGAAGCCATCCAACTTCCGTGGAGTGCTCAGAAGCAAGGACGGGCCGGATTAGAGAGCCAAGAGCTCTATCAAGAGTCTGCAGCAGAGGGAACGTTGGGCTGGTGACGTCTGGGACGCCCAGGGGACCAGTATTCCACATCAAGGGAAAAGCTACAGCCGGGCCAAATGTACTGGCAGTGAGGGGAGGGAAAGCTGTGCTGGACTGCGAGGTGTCGGCAGTGCCAGGAAGTGTGGAGGACGACGACGGAGGTACCTATCTCCAGTACCCCGGACAAGAGGAGGATTAAGGAAGTACCTGTTGTGAGTGAGAGCACGGCGAAGACACGTTACCACGAGGACGACGGAGGAACCTGGGTGTGTGGGAACTGTTCCTCAGGAGACCAGAAGCCAGGACCAGGAACCTCAACATCTCTCAACAGAGGACGAGTCAGCTTCGTGGTTGGAGTGAAATAAGCTAGATAATTGTCCCTCCCTTTATCCCTTTTGATCTAGGTGAACTAGAATATTTTATATGTTGTGAACATTTCTACTCATCATTTTATTGTCTAAGTGACAGAATATTAGCACTTTGGCATGCCCCGCGCGCCACTCCTCAACTGTGCGATTTGGGTCCCAGCGTTTCACGGGAGCGCACGTTAATTCTGAATAGTGTATACTCTCTTCAACTTTGTCACCTTAATTCTCATCCTACGAGATTAAATTTGGTATCATTGTGTTCGCAATAGCATTCTCTACAGCACTAAATGCATATAAACTCCAAAAGACCGGCTAATTACCCGCAGCAAACAAAGGAAGTGCAAACGAGTTACCCAGGAGCGCGCAACAGCGATAAAATGTGTTCATTCTTTTCACTCTGGTCACCTCAATTTTCGTCCTAGGTCTTTCATTTTGGTATCAATGGGTTTGCAATAGAAGTCTCTAGAGGAACATTAGCATATAAAATAAAAAACCTGGTCACGCTCCACCCGCCGACGAGTTGAAGACGGGCCACGTGTTAACCGCGAGTGAGCGCCCAGACGCCTTCCAGCTACACTCCCAATTCCTGCCCACAAATGTTTAGTATTTAGTATTTTAGTATATGTAGTATTATAGTTTAGTATTTTTTGTGTAGTAGTTGTACATCACATAAGCATTGTAGATAGCCATTTGCACAAAATAGATGGTCATTTTCTTCATCCATTTGTGAGTTTTCCTTATGAAGTGATAATATTTGATCATTTGGTCAAAGTGATCAACACCTTTCTTGTTTGTATTGTAGTCACAGATTGCATTCGGCTTGTTGACACTTACCAAACAGTCCCCCAAAAATCGGATAAAAACCTGATTTTTGGCAATTATTTTAGTGGATGACGCAATGCTGCGTCATCCCCGAGATTACCGACAGTAAACGGATGACGCAATGCTGCGTCATGCCCGGGTGAAAGTGTTAGGCTAGGAGCCAAGAGCTCATTTAGGCATGAGTTGGTGCGTGTATTAAGGCGTTAAGCATTATTAATGCAAAGCATTAAGGCGGTGATGTTAGTGATTTTGGAAGTGGTAGCTGGTGTGCAAAGAGCCAGCAACGAACTCTGAAACGCCCAGCTGATTGCATTGCTGGTGGCGTAGGAAAGTCACAACGTTTCTGACAGCTGGAGCTGTCAGCTGATCATGCTGCCAGAGGCACGAGGTGTTCCCCCATGCTCGAGGAATAGACCAAGTCAGCTGACCATGTTGCCAAAGACGTGTCATTGAGAAGTGTTGCCAACAGCGAACGATATCCGCCTTTTGACATTTCTTTATACAATTTATATGTGTATATATGCTTTTGCTACAGTAAACTTTTAAACTAACTGATGAGTTTACGTGAGCCTCCATTCTCTAGGTCCATATATATATATATATATATATATATATATATATATATATATATATATATATATATATATATATATATATACATATATATATTGTCGGGGTTCACCATAAGAGGGTGAGCAACAGATACAAGACATCCTCTCAACGGTTGCACTATTAGCGATAACCGTTACTCACCGTAGCCCTGCGGGTCTTCACTCCATCCTCGTGGCACCAATGAACGCCAGGAGAGTACCCCAGTCGATCCCCAACCGGCCTTAGTAGTTAGAGATGAGTGGAGACACAGTTTGCTCTTTCAATTGTGTGCCCGCCCCGACAAGGGCTCGACTACTATCTGAAAGGTCGCCAACTGGTGTTTCCTGTGTCCAGTAACACGACAGTGGTATTGTGGAATTGTGTTAACAGTGGCAAGAGCACACTAAATAAATCTGATATCAGGCAGGTATGTATCTCTATCACCTTTTCAGTGGTTAGGTAGCAGCAAGAATTATGGAGGGGTAATACAAATGAGAAAGAATTTTGTATTTTACTTAAAACTCAAGATATCATATTCATGTCAACAGGCAAGCAAGTACAATGCAGAAGTCGCTCGCTCTTCATAAATAATTTGGGGCACACCTATATGGCAATACACTCCCCCCTCGCATCAAATGTCAAAATCAGCTGAGCGACTCTCACCTCGCGAATGTTCGTTTATTTGTTTGTCTGGCGTGAGGCGCCGGTTTCTTTAAATTCTCAAGAATCACTGTATTGACACACAACACGATTACTGCTATAATGGCAATAGAACGCAATTGAATCACTGCATTGGTCTTGAGCTCACTATTTCCTTCCAATGGCAATTAACACAGTAGCTCACAGTAAGGCATTGAACATCGTAATTTCACGGTAATGATATAAAAATGTAATCAGACACTGCACTGCCCTTCAACACCGTAATTCACTTAAATGGCACTGACATAGAAAACTATACACATGAAAGTTATTCAACACACAAGCATATATATATGGATCAATTCATCAAATCAATAAGAGTATGATAAATACTGGGCACACAGCCTAACACTAATAACTGGTTCACTTTATATATATATATATATATTCTCTGGCATAAGTTATACCATAAATGTCACATGAAAGAATTAATCAACTAACATAGCAAACTCTTCAATAATAATATGGGTGCATTCACACACCACAAAATATATCCTGTGAGAGCTTTCTACAGCCCCACTTCTCACAACTGTGACATTGGTGAGCCTTGCTCACGACATACAAAATACTCTGGCTAAGTAATATAGCTGACTAAAGGGGAATTGGGAGGGAAACTGAAACACCTACTTCCACCTCGCTGTGCAGACTAGCCCTCGGATGAGAGTTGAATTGTAGCTCCTGGTCCCGGCTCTCGCCTCGGTGTAGGGAACGCCCCCACACACACAATGATGCGTATTCCAGGAACTCAACCAACGTCCCAAAATAAACGCGTCGTCTCCGTGCCTTTCCACTGCAGGTCCGTGCTCCTCCACGACTTCTTGTAGGGTTGGAGTCTCCTGGCCGTCGACTTCCCTCTCATTATTAGCGATAACCGTTACTCACCGTAGCCCTGCGGGTCTTCACTCCATCCTCGTGGCACCACTGAACGCCAGGAGTGTACCCCAGTCGATCCCCAACCGGCCTTAGTAGTTAGAGATGAGTGGAGACACAGTTTGCTCTTTCAATTGTGTGCCCGCCCTGACAAGGGCTCGACTACTATCTGAAAGGTCGCCAACTGGTGTTTCCTGTGTCCAGTAACACGACAGTGGTATTGTGGAATTGTGTTAACAGTGGCAAGAGCACACTAATTAAATCTGATATCAGGCAGGTATGTATCTCTATCACCTTTTCAGTGGTTAGGTAGCAGCAAGAATTATGGAGGGGTAATACAAATGAGAAAGAATTTTGTATTTTACTTAAAACTCAAGATATCATATTCATGTCAACAGGCAAGCAAGTACAATGCAGAAGTCGCTCGCTCTTCATAAATAATTTGGGGCACACCTATATGGCAATACACTCCCCCCTCGCATCAAATGTCAAAATCAGCTGAGCGACTCTCACCTCGCGAATGTTCGTTTATTTGTTTGTCTGGCGTGAGGCGCCGGTTTCTTTAAATTCTCAAGAATCACTGTATTGACACACAACACGATTACTGCTATAATGGCAATAGAACGCAATTGAATCACTGCATTGGTCTTGAGCTCACTATTTCCTTCCAATGGCAATTAACACAGTAGCTCACAGTAAGGCATTGAACACCGTAATTTCACGGTAATGATAATAAATGTAATCAGACACTGCACTGTCCTTCAACACCGTAATTCACTTAAATGGCACTGACATAGAAAACTATACACATGAAAGTTATTCAACACACAAGCATATATATATGGATCAATTCATCAAATCAATAAGAGTATGATAAATACTGGGCACACAGCCTAACACCAATAACTGGTTCACTTTATATATATATATATATTCTCTGGCATAAGTTATACCATAAATGTCACATGAAAGAATTAATCAACTAACATAGCAAACTTTTCAATAATAATATGGGTGCATTCACACACCACAAAATATATCCTGTGAGAGCTTTCTACAGCCCCACTTCTCACAACTGTGACATTGGTGAGCCTTGCTCACGACATACAAAATATTCTGGCTAAGTAATATAGCTGACTAAAGGGGAATTGGGAGGGAAACTGAAACACCTACTTCCACCTCGCTGTGCGGACTAGCCCTCTGGTGAGAGTTGAATTGTAGCTCCTGGTCCCGGCTCTCGCCTCGGTGTAGGGAACGTCCCCACACACACAATAATGCGTATTCCAGGAACTCAACCAACGTCTCAAAACAAACGCATCGTCTCCCTGCCTTTCCACTGCAGGTCCGTGCTCCTCCACGACTTCTTGTAGGGTTGGAGTCGGTCTCCTGGCCGTCGACTTCCCTCTCAACTACGGCTGCCCGCCTTCGTCTCGGCTGCAGTCGTACTGATTCTCAATTAGTTTTCCTCTTCCCACTGGTTCCCGGTGACTCGGTCCAGCCAATACGTCGTCACAAAAACGGGTGATCTGTCTCAGACGTCACATACGTCACTGCACAGGCCTCGTTTCTTCTTGCACAGTACCTGTCCCCAGGAGCACTTGCTGCTCAATATTCCGTCAATTCCCTCTCTGGCTCAACACATGAATGAAGGAAGACTTCACAGGGTACTTGAAGTCTGCAGGGTACTTGCAGACTTCGGGTGACGCGTAAGATTCCTGGGAAGCATGATATTACTGTCAAACTGACAGGACCATCGTTCACACATCCAACCTAGTTGACGTGTTGGTCAAACTGGTTCTCTCACCGTGGAATGGCCCAGCCACTACGCCGTCTCCTAACCGGGTGAGCTCCCACAGATGTCACTGTCACTGTGGACATACGTCACTGCACAGACCACTTCTTGCAACGCACTTGTCCCGGAGCACTTGTTGCTCAATATTCCGTCAATTCCTTTTTCTGGTCCAACACATGAACGAAGGAAGACCTCACAGAGTGCGTGCAGACTACAGGAGACGCATACATCCACCGGAGCTTGGGTAAACTGTCACACTGACAGAATGCCCGGTCGCACGTCCTGCCTCCCTGACGTGCCGTGTTCGACTGGTTGCGCGATCTCTGGACCCTCCTGCTCTCGTGACGTCATACCCGCCAGGGGTGGTTTTCATTGGCTCCTTGTGCCACGTCACTGTCAGTGACCTATCTGGTGTCACTGACGTCACACAGTTTTGGCGGGAGAACGGAGGAGCAGGCACCATATTGGTGTCCTAAAGGGCCTAAACAACAGGCCAAAACTTCTTTTTTTTTTGCGAATTTCTCGCAAACGCGTGGATACTCCACGCTCCCCCACATATCAAATTGTAGCCCTTAACGTGGAGAACGCTCGGGAAAAGTGGATATGACTCTTACAGATGGCGTGGGAGAAATATAAGGGGGGGGGGGGAACACCGTCACATACCCTTCCCATTAAAATAAGAGTCATATAGTGTGAGTGTACTGGGGACCAGGCATCCGCAACCACGTGGTCCTTTCCTCTGATGAGCTTACTTTCCAGTCAGTACTCCAGCCGCCAATGCGAGACACTCCTGTATCTATCGACCGTTCCCACGGTCACTCCTGGCTCCCATTGCTTTCCTAGCATGGACCGAGGACTCCATACCTCATGTCCGTTCACCAGCTGGAATAGTGAGAACCCTAACGATTCTACCACTGCGTTACGTATGGCAAACAATGCAGGGTACATTGCCTCATCCCACTCATCTTCCTGCTCTGTGCAGAACACTCTCAGAATTGCCTTCAATGTGGAGTGGAATCTTTCGATCGCCCCTTGCGATTGCGGTCGGTAGGGCGACGACCGAATCCGTGTCACTCCCCAACTTGTCACTGTCTGTCTGAACCATTTAGACTGGAATATACTTCCACAGTCCGTCTGAATTTCTCTGGGCATTCCCACCCAAGAGAAAAATCGTTGTAGCTGCCCGGCTACTCCTCTCGACGTCAAACGCCGCATCGGGACAGCTTCCGGAAATCTTGTAGATGCACACATGATTGTCATCAGGTAGGTGTTCCCTCGTTTCGTCCGCGGCAACGGTCCCACTCCGTCGATTAACAGACGCTCGAATGCAGGTCCAAAAGCGGGAACAGGGACTAACGGGGCCTTTGGTATCGCGGCTTGACTCTTCCCTGCCCTCTGGCAAGGTAGGCAAGTCTTGCAGTAACGCCTCACGTCGGCGTCCATACCTGGCCAGTAGAAATGATCCCTGATCTTACTCAACGTCTTGGTCACCCCCAGGTGACCCGCAGAGTCCACAGAGTGCGACAGATCCAACACTGCCGCTCTGCACTGGGCTGGCAACAGCACCTGGTCCCTTGTATCTAGAGACTCTTCTCCGGCCTCCATCCTTACAGGTCTCCACTGTCTCATCAGCGTTCCGTCCTGTATATAAAAGTGAGTGGCCCTCTCAGGACCAACACGTCCTCCTTTGACCTCATGAATCAATTCGGGGAACTCTATCTGCTGCAGCTCTCCAAGACGAGTGCGGTCCACTCCGAGAGAACTGGCGAGGGTCACCTGTAATTAGCCATCTGGGCTGCCTTCGCCCTCCACTCGTTCTCCGGGTCCCACGAAGTGGTGATCGATTCCCAGGCTGACGAGCGTCTCCTCAGCCCCACCAGGTTCACTCCCTCCGTGTCCGTCGCACCGCCTTGGGACCACAGCGCACACAGGGAACGCCACAGCGGCAACTACCTTCTCGTCCCCACAGGCGTCTAACACTCCGCCTTTCTCCTTGTAGTGCTCCATGTACTCTTCGCCTTTCACGAGGTTAGGGAGAACACACCCTCCACATGCGTCATTTCCTAGGATGACTTGTGCCTCCGTCTTGGGCATCGATGCACAGACCCCTACCACTAGGGTCTGGCAGCCATAATCAGAATCTAGAGTCACCTGGTGTAGGGGCATCCTCACTGGGCCTCCCACAGTGGTCACAACTGCCACCCCCACACTGGCACTCTCGTAACCCTCGGGGAACAGGGTCTTACTTACCAGGGTAAAGTCGGCCCCGGTGTCTCTTAAAATCTTCACAGGAATGGGGTCTGCGTACCCCATCCTTACGGTCCCCACACACACGAATGGGTGAACTCTTTTCTCCCCACTCAGTACGGGTTCATCCCGCACTCCCTCGGCCATCTGGTCCTTTACTCTCACGAAAGCAACGTTCCCCGCTGCTTAGGGCGTCTGCATTCCTGCGCGACGTGTCCGAATACTCCGCAGTTGTAGCAGCGGATCCTTCTTCTTCTGAGGATCTCCCTCGTGCCTTCCAACGTCTCCTTTGCAGCGTCTCTTGTAGCAAGAGCTCCTGAGCTCTCAGCTGGGGATGCCTTTAACGGTTCGACAGCACTCTTTGATCCTCTACTGTCTCCCTTCGAGAGGTAGGACTTGGGAGAACTCGCTCCTGTCCTCCATCCGTCCGTCCTTCTATAGCTTCTCCCATATCCGGAGTATACTGGCGGTCGGTGCTGCCCCTCTCGGCGTGGTTGCAAGGCTTCCTCTAGCATGTCAGCTCTGTCGGCCGCGGCCCTCAGGACCTTTATGTCCGCCTCCTTTACTCTCACCCTGATCTCAGGAGAGAGCACGGACATAAACTTCTCCATGACCATCAGCCTCTTGACATTTTCAGCTGACTTTGCTCCTTCAGACTCCAGCCACTTCAGGAATTTCCTCTCCAAGTCCCTCGCCGTCTCTGCATATGATTTTCCTGGCGAACGGGTACATTCCCTGAATCTCTTCCTATAGCATTCCGGTGTTAGTTTGAAAGAGTGGAGCACGGCCCTCTTCACAACATCTTAGTTGGTACACTCTTTGAGGTCGAGCATGTTGTAGGCTTCGTGAGCCTCACCGGTGAGCCTACCCTGAACCAGCTCCGCCCACTCTGCTCTCGGACACTTCTTCAAGGTAGCGACCCTATCAAAGTGGTCGAAGAAGCCCTCAGCCTCATTAGGCACGAAGACTGGGAAATCTCGTTCACGCACTCGGCGGTCTTCCTGCTGTGGAGGGGCAGGTGGGACTAGCCCTAGTTCAGCTCGCTTCAGCTCAACCTCCTTGTTAGCCTCAAACTCTTGCTGCTTCATCCTAGTTTCCAGCTCGCGCTCCTCTCGTCTCAGCTGTGCCTCGTGCTCACGCTCTTCCCGTCGCAGCTGTGCTTCTCGCTCCTGCTCTTCACGCTTCAGTTGAGCTTCTCGTTCTTCCCTTTTCAGCTATGCTTCTCGTTCTTCTCGTTTCAATTGTGCTTCGGCTTCTCGTTCCTCCTTGCGCAGCTGTGCTTCTCGTTCTTCCCTGCGCAGCTGTGCCTCTTCACGCTTCACCTGTGCTTCCAGCTGCAGCTTCATTATCTCCAGCTTAACTCTGCGCCTGCTGCCACTAGATCCTCTGCTGCTTCCACCAACGCTCAAATTTTCTCCAACGCTGGCAGGTGTCTGTGGCCGTTCCTATCCCAAAGCTTCATCTCGTGCCCTGAGCTGTGCCATGATCTCGAGTCTCCTCTCTCCCACCTTGGAAGATCGCAACTTTATCCCAAAGTGGTGAGCCACCAACTGCAGCTGTGCCTTGATGCAACCCTCTAGCACCTGCTCATCCCTTGTGTCAATGAAACTTGCTACCTTCTCATCCTCCATCTTGTGCTATGAGTGATAACCTGTACCTGATACCTAATACCACTCTCAATGTACCACAATTGCAACCGTTCTCTTGATCGTAATCCTTATCGGATCCTGCTTGTGATCCTGGCAAGGTCGCCAATGTTGGGGTTCACCATAAGAGGGTGAGCAACAGATACAAGATATCCTCTCAACGGTTGCACTATTAGCGATAACCGTTACTCACCGTAGCCCTGCGGGTCTTCACTCCATCCTTGTGGCACCACTGAACGCCAGGAGAGTACCCCAGTCGATCCCCAACCGGCCTTAGTAGTTAGAGATGAGTGGAGACACAGTTTGCTCTTTCAACTGTGTGCCCGCCCCGACAAGAGCTCGACTACTATCTGAAAGGTCGCCAACTGGTGTTTCCTGTGTCCAGTAACACGACAGTGGTATTGTGGAATTGTGGTAACAGTGGCAAGAGCACACTAAATAAATCTGATATCAGGCAGGTATGTATCTCTATCACCTTTTCAGTGGTTAGGTAGCAGCAAGAATTATGGAGGGGTAATACAAATGAGAAAGAATTTTGTATTTTACTTAAAACTCAAGATATCATATTCATGTCAACAGGCAAGAAAGTACAATGCAGAAGTCGCTCGCTCTTCATAAATAATTTGGGGCACACCTATATGGCAATACACTCCCCCCTCGCGTCAAATGTCAAAATCAGCTGAGCGACTCTCACCTCGCGAATGTTCGTTTATTTGTTTGTGTGGCGTGAGGCGCCGGTTTCTTGAAATTCTCAAGAATCACTGTATTGACACACAACACGATTACTGCTATAATGGCAATAGAACGCAACTGAATCACTGCATTGGTCTTGAGCTCACTATTTCCTTCCAATGGCAATTAACACAGTAGCTCACAGTAAGGCATTGAACATCGTAATTTCATGGTAATGATATAAAAATGTAATCAGACACTGCACTGTCCTTCAACACCGTAATTCACTTAAATGGCACTGACATAGAAAACTATACACATGAAAGTTATTCAACACACAAGCATATATATATGGATCAATTCATCAAATCAATAAGAGTATGATAAATACTGGGCACACAGCCTAACACTAATAACTGGTTCACTTTATATATATATATATATATTCTCTGGCATAAGTTATACCATAAATGTCACATGAAAGAATTAATCAACTAACATAGCAAACTTTTCAATAATAATATGGGTGCATTCACACACCACAAAATATATCCTGTGAGAGCTTTCTACAGCCCCACTTCTCACAACTGTGACATTGGTGAGCCTTGCTCACGACATTCAAAATACTCTGGCTAAGTAATATAGTTGACTAAAGGGGAATTAGGAGGGAAACTGAAACACCTACTTCCACCTCGCTGTGCGGACTAGCCCTCCGATGAGAGTTGAATTGTAGCTCCTGGTACCGGCTCTCGCCTCGGTGTAGGGAACGCCCCCACACACACAATGATGCGTATTCCAGGAACTCAACCAACGTCCCAAAATAAACGCGTCGTCTCCGTGCCTTTCCACTGCAGGTCCGTACTCCTCCACGACTTCTTGTAGGGTTGGAGTCGGTCTCCTGGCCGTCGACTTCCCTCTCAACTACGGCTGCCCGCCTTCGTCTCGGCTGCAGTCGTCCTGATTCCCAATTAGTTTTCCTCTTCCCACTGGTTCCCGGTGACTCGGTCCAGCCAATACGTCGTCACAAAAACGGGTGATCTGTCTCAGACGTCACTGCACAGGCCTCGTTTCTTCTTGCATAGTACCTGTCCCCAGGAGCACTTCCTGCTCAATATTCCGTCGATTCCCTCTCTGGCTCAACACATGAACGAAGGAAGACTTCACAGGGTACTTGCAAACTTCGGGTGACGCGTTAGATCCTTGGGAAGCGTGATATTACTGTCAAACTGACAGGACCATCGTTTACACATCCAACCTAGTTGACGTGTTGGTCAAACTGGTTCTCTCACTGTGGAATGGCCCAGCCACTACGCCGTCTCCTAACCGGGTGAACTCCCACAGACGTCACATATGTCACTGCACAGACCACTTCTTGCAACGCACCTGTCCCGGAGCACTTGTTGCTCAATATTCCGTCAATTTCTTTTTCTGGTCCAACACATGAACGAAGGAAGACCTCACAGAGTGCGTGCAGACTACAGGAGACGCATACATCCACAGGAGCTTGGGTAAACTGTCATACTGACAGAATGTCTGGTCGCACATCCTACCTCCCTGACGTGCCGTGTTCGACTGATAGCGCTACAGTGGCGTGATCTCTGGACCCTCCTGCTCTCGTGACGTCATACCCGCCAGAGGCGGTTTTCATTGGCTCCTTGTGCCACGTCACTGTCAGTGACCAATCTGGTGTCATTGACATCACACAGTTTTGGCGGGAGAACGGAGGGTGAGGCGCCATATTGGCGTCCTAAATGGCCTAAACAACAGGCCAAAACTTCTTTCTTTTGCGAATTTCTCGCAAACGCGTGGATACTCCACGCTCCCCCACATATCAAATTGTAGCCCTTAACGTAGAGAACGCTCGGGGAAAGTGGATATGACTCTTACAGCTGGCATGGGATAAATATAAGGGGGGTGGGGAACACTGTCACAATATATATATATATATATATATATATATATATATATATATATATATATATATATATATATATATATATATATATATAAATATATATATATATATATATATATATATATATATATATATATATATATATATATATATATATATATATATATAACTGAAAACTATAACTGAATGGTTCTGGGGACCATTCAGGCTTGTTCGCATATATATATATATATATATATATATATATATATATATATATATATATATATATATATATATATATATATATATATATATATATATATATATATATATATATGTCGTACCTAGTAGCCAGAACGCACTTCTCAGCCTACTGTGCAAGGCCCGATTTGCTTAATAAGCCAAGATTTCCTGAATTAATATATTTTCTCTATTTTTTTCTTATGAAATGATAAAGCTACCCATTTCATTATGTATGAGGTCAATTTTTTTTATTGGAATTAAAATTAACGTAGATATATGACCGAACCTAACCAACCCTACCTAACCTATCTTAAATGGTTTGGTTAGGTTAGGTAGCCAAAAAAGTTAGGTTAGGTAAGGTTAGGTAGGTTAGGTGTCGAAAAAACATTAATTCATGAAAACTTGGCATATTAGGCAAATCGGGCCTTGCATAGTAGGCTGAGAAGTGCGTTCTGGCTACTAGGTACGACATACATATGTATATATATATATATATATATATATATATATATATATATATATATATATATATATTTATGAGACCATTAGTGACACCTTGCACTGCACGTGATATTGCATCTTTGATTAAGATAACCACTAAGACCACTGACGTGTTGCTGGAACTCGAGTATAAACACCCAGCTGGGCGACCTGAGTAGACCAGATATCCAAGAGAGCGTTCCAGTGTCAGGACGGGCAGGTTCAGGTGAGTGAGTCATAGGAGGCTTGAACCTCCCCACTCGCTAGGGGTGTATAAGGCCAGCCCTTGGCCGACTGGGGGAGGACAAGGGAGAGCAGTGGCGCCTGCTACTGAGGGGCTAAGACCCATGGGACGACCCCAACCACAGGTAGGAAGGGGGTGAACCCTGAGTGGTGAACCCTGAGTGTGTCAAAAACTTTTGTCACATCTGTGTCTCAGAGACCTGTTAAGGATTTAGTGGTGGTGGACCTTTAAATGTTGACTAGGGAAATAGATGATTGTACTTGAACCTAGGGAAAATCAAGAAGTAAGGTAAACAGCCTAGTACAAAGTCACAAATTTATATGTATAAAACACTCGCTATTACACATATATTTACACCTCTAGGAAACCTGGACTCTCGCTTAAAGAACACCTCCAAAGTCTGCATATCTACTCTACAATATCTTGCATCCCTGTTTAAATACAAAGGTCGGCTTATCTGGCTCTACGGACGGAGAAAACTCCTCAAATAGCAGGACTGGGTAGGCAGTGATACACCTCCCCTCAAGTCAAGATAACGTCCACCTCTCTTGCGTCATCGCCCCTTAATACTCTATGCTATACATTTGCAATCAAGTCCTTTATTAACTTTATTTACCATACTCCCCCATGCATGCTTTTAGATTGAGTCCATTTTTCCCTCACACAGTTAGGCTATTCCAGTTCACATTATTCCTGATAATCTCCAGCAGAGAAGGTACTACTTTGCTGGGCGGAGTATTACTGGTAACTTGCGGCCTCCCAGATATCAGCTGTAGATATTTTCCTATCAAAAATTCTCCACTGTGGCCACCAACATTTTATGCTTGAAACTAACCTCCACAGGAGGTAAGGTTCGTAACAGGGAGCAAGAGGATCACCTTGCTGAAAACCTTCATATGATCTGATTTCGTGTTCACCAAAGAGCAGTTTTGACTCACCACCGTAGCACGATAATATGAACGGGTAGAGGGGCCGGAAATGGCAATGTACGGCACAAAGTCCTGCATCTCTTCTGACCATGTTGAAGGCATTCTTAAAGTCACGTTTAAGCAGGGCCCGTTCATCAGAAATGTTGGTGATGTATGCTCGTGCTACATGGGCAGCCGCTTCACAGCCTTGGAGGATTTCAAATCCTTGCTGAATTACTTTCAGCAATTCACCCGCTTGCTGGCTGACTACCCTCGTAGCAGCCTTGGCATCCAGGCGTCGGAGAGTGTTGCCAACAGTGATTGACCTAATTCCCTCGTCCTTTTTTTTTGAGAGCACAGAGGGAGGCAACAAAAAAAAGAGGGATATATATATATATATATATATATATATATATATATATATATATATATATATATATATATATATATATATATATAAATATATATATATATATATATATATATATATATATATATATATATATATATATATATATGTCGTACCTAGTAGCCAGAACGCACTTCTCAGCCTACTATGCATGGCCCGATTTGCCTAATATGCCAAGTTTTCATGAAATAATTGTTTTTCGACTACCTAACCTACCTAACCTAACCTAACCTAACTTTTTTGGCTACCTAACCGAACCTAACCTATAGAGATAGGTTTGGTTAGGTTAGGTAGGGTTGGTTAGGTTCGGTCATATATCTACGTTAATATTAATTCCAATAACAAAAAATTGACCTCATACATAATGAAATGGGTAGCTTTATCATTTCATAAGAAAAAAATTAGAGAAAATATATTAATTCAGGAAAACTTGGCTTATTAGGCAAATCGGGCCTTGCATAGTAGGCTCAGAAGTGCGTTCTGGCTACTAGGTACGACATATATATATATACATATATATATATAAATATATATATATATATATATATATATATATATATATATATATATATATATATATATATATATATATATATATATATACGCACACGTGTTCCTCACGTGTGCCCCAAAGAATGAGGTGATTTGGTAAAATGCTATGCCCAAGATAACTATCCGAGTGCTGGCGGTGGGGTGGTTCATATAGCCTCGGCTATCACCTCATTTTGTCCGGTCGTGATGGTCAAGTGGATTAAGGCGTCTTGTACATACCAGTTGCGTTGCTTCTGGGAGTATGGGTTCGAGTCACTTCTGGGGTGTGAGTTTTCAGTTGCATATGTCCTGGGGACCATTCAGACTTGTTCGCATTTGTGTTCCTCACGTGTGCCCCAAAGAATGAGGTGATTTGGTAAAATGCTATGCCCAAGATAACTATCCGAGTGCCGGCGGTGGGGTGGTTCATATAGCCTCAGCTATCACCTCATTTTGTCCGGTCGTGATGGTCAAGTGGATTAAGGCGTCTTGTACATACCAGTTGCGTTGCTTCTGGGAGTATGGGTTCGAGTCACTTCTGGGGTGTGAGTTTTCAGTTGCATATGTCCTGGGGACCATTCAGGCTTGTTCGCATTTGTGTTCCTCACGTGTGCCCCAAAGAATGAGGTGATTTGGTAAAATGCTATGCCCATGATAACTATCCGAGTGCCGGCGGTGGGGTGGTTCATATAGCCTCGGCTATCACCTCATTTTGTCCGGTCGTGATGGTCAAGTGGATTAAGGCGTCTTGTACATACCAGTTGCGTTGCTTCTGGGAGTATGGGTTCGAGTCACTTCTGGGGTGTGAGTTTTCAGTTGCATATGTCCTGGGGACCATTCAGGCTTGTTCGCATTTGTGTTCCTCACGTGTGCCCCAAAGAATGAGGTGATTTGGTAAAATGCTATGCCCAAGATAACTATCCGAGTGCCGGCGGTGGGGTGGTTCTTATAGCCTCGGCTATCACCTCATTTTGTCCGGTCGTGATGGTCAAGTGGATTAAGGCGTCTTGTACATACCAGTTGCGTTGCTTCTGGGAGTATGGGTTCGAGTCACTTCTGGGGTGTGAGTTTTCAGTTGCATATGTCCTGGGGACCATTCAGGCTTGTTCGCATTTGTGTTCCTCACGTGTGCCCCAAAGAATGAGGTGATTTGGTAAAATGCTATGCCCAAGATAACTATCCGAGTGCCGGCGGTGGGGTGGTTCTTATAGCCTCGGCTATCACCTCATTTTGTCCGGTCGTGATGGTCAAGTGGATTAAGGCGTCTTGTACATACCAGTTGCGTTGCTTCTGGGAGTATGGGTTCGAGTCACTTCTGGGGTGTGAGTTTTCAGTTGCATATGTCCTGGGGACCATTCAGGCTTGTTCGCATTTGTGTTCCTCACGTGTGCCCCAAAGAATGAGGTGATTTGGTAAAATGCTATGCCCAAGATAACTATCCGAGTGCCGGCGGGGAAGTGGTTCAAATAGCTTCGGCTATCACTTCCTTTTGTCCAGTCGTGATGGTCAAGCGGATTAAGGCGTCCCTGTACGTACCAGTTGCGTTGCTCCCGGCAGTATGGGTTCGAGTCACTTCTAGGGTGTGAGTTTTCAGTTGTATATAGTCCTGGGGACCATTCAGGCTTGGTTGCATTTGTGTTCCTCACGTGTGCCCCAAAGAATGAGGTGATTTGATAAAATGCTATGCCCAAGATTATTATCTGAGTGCCGGCGGGGAAGTGGTTCAAATAGCTTCGGCTATCACTTCCTTTTGTCCGGTCGTGATGGTCAAGCGGATTAAGGCGTCCCTGTACATACCAGTTGCGTTGCTCCTGGCAGTATGGGTTCGAGTCACTTCTGGGGTGAGAGTTTTCAGTTGTATATAGTCCTGGGGACCATTCAGGCTTGTTTGCATTTGTGTTCCTCACGTGTGCCCCAAAGAATGAGGTGATTTGATAAAATGCTATGCCCAAGATTACCATCCGAGTGCCGGCGGGGAAGTGGTTCAAATAGCTTCGGCTATCACTTCCTTTAGTCCGGTCGTGATGGTCAAGCGGATTAAGGCGTCCCTGTACATACCAGTTGCGTTGCTCCCGGCAGTATGGGTTCGAGTCACTTCTAGGGTGTGAGTTTTCAGTTGTATATAGTCCTTGGGACCATTCAGGCTTGTTTGCATTTGTGTTCCTCACGTGTGCCCCAAAGAATGAGGTGATTTGATAAAATGTCATGCCCAAGATTACCATCTGAGTGCCGGCGGGGAAGTGGTTCAAATAGCTTCGGCTATCAATCCTTTTGTCCGGTCGTGATGGTCAAGCGGATTAAGGCGTCCCTGTACATACCAGTTGCGTTGCTCCTGGCAGTATGGGTTCGAGTCACTTCTGGGGTGAGAGTTTTCAGTTGTATATAGTCCTGGGGACCATTCAGGCTTGTTTGCATTTGTGTTCCTCACGTGTGCCCCAAAGAATGAGGTGATTTGATAAAATGTTATGCCCAAGATTACCATCTGAGGGCTGGCGGGGAAGTGGTTCAAATAGCTTCGGCTATCACTTCCTTTTGTCCGGTCGTGATGGTCAAGCGGATTAAGGCGTCCCTGTACAAACCAGTTGCGTTGCTCCTGGCAGTATGGGTTCGAGTCACTTCTGGGGTGTGAGTTTTCAGTTGTATATAGTCCTGGGGACCATTCACGCTTGTTTGCATTTGTGTTCCTCACGTGTGCCCCAAAGAATGAGGTGATTTGATAAAATGTTATGCCCAAGATTACCATCTGAGTGCCGGCGGGGAAGTGGTTCAAATAGCTTCGGCTATCACTTCCTTTTGTCCGGTCGTGATGGTCAAGCGGATTAAGGCGTCCCTGTACATACCAGTTGCGTTGCTCCTGGCAGTATGGGTTCGAGTCACTTCTGGGGTGTGAGTTTTCAGTTGTATATAGTCCTGGGGACCATTCAGGCTTGTTTGCATTTGTGTTCCTCACGTGTGCCCCAAAGAATGAGCTGATTTGATAAAATGCTATTCCCAAGATTACCATCCGAGTGCCGGCGGGGAAGTGGTTCAAATAGCTTCGGCTATCACTTCCTTTTGTCCGGTCGAGATGGTCAAGCGGATTAAGACGTCCCTGTACATACCAGTTGCGTTGCTCCTGGCAGTATGGGTTCGAGTCACTTCTGGGGTGTGAGTTTTCAGTTGT